>NW_028167314.1:0-103186 GCF_963513975.1 Fringilla coelebs | reverse complement strand
CTTCCTAGACAGAGTGGAAAAGCTTTTCCCTGCCGTGTAGGCGACAGGAGACGCATTAGACAGGGATCCGGAGCTGTCCGAAGGTAAGCGCTTGTTCCCGGCCTCTTTCGGCACAAGCCCCCGCTCCGGAGCGCACCGCGGCCGGCAGGATGCTCTCTGCCGGCGAAGGTGCCGCTTCTCCGGCAAGGAAGCCTCAGCCGCTTCTCCTGCACACGGAGAGCGTGCTAGCTGCTGAAACGTGAAGAAAGAAGCTGCAGAAGACTGGCACTGAGCGTGCAGCTTTCCAGCGGAGAGAAAAAGCTACTTGAACACTCTGCAAGCCTTTCCACTCCCAAAAACATGCACATGGAAGGAGCTGCTGCAAAAGCGATGCTGTGCTCGCTGCTGCTCGTCCTGAAGCTCTGGCTGCTAAATCTGAGGCTTTCCTTCCAATTTCAAGCTGCAAAGCACTTGCTGAATTGCAGGGAAAGTCCGGGAGGCATTTGCTGTGCTGGCACACTTTCTCCTTCCTAGACAGAGTGGAAAAGCTTTTCTCTGCCGTGTAGGCGACAAGAGACGCATTAGACAGGGATCCGGAACTGTCCGAAGGTAAGCGCCTGTTCCCGGCCTCTTTCGGCACAAGCCCCCGCTCCGGAGCGCACCGCGGCCGGCAGGATGCTCTCTGCCGGCGAAGGTGCCGCTTCTCCGGCAAGGAAGCCTCAGCCGCTTCTCCTGCACACGGAGAGCGTGCTAGCTGCTGAAACGTGAAGAAAGAAGCTGCAGAAGACTGGCACTGAGCGTGCAGCTTTCCAGCGGAGAGAAAAAGCTACTTGAACACTCTGCAAGCCTTTCCACTCCCAAAAACATGCACATGGAAGGAGCTGCTGCAAAAGCGATGCTGTGCTCGCTGCTGCTCCTCCTGAAGCTCTGGCTGCTAAATCTGAGGCTTTCCTTCCAATTTCAAGCTGCAAAGCACTTGCTGAATTGCAGGGAAAGTCCGGGAGGCATTTGCTGTGCTGGCACACTTTCTCCTTCCTAGACAGAGTGGAAAAGCTTTTCCCTGCCGTGTAGGCGACAGGAGACGCATTAGACAGGGATCCGGAGCTGTCCGAAGGTAAGCGCTTGTTCCCGGCCTCTTTCGGCACAAGCCCCCGCTCCGGAGCGCACCGCGGCCGGCAGGATGCTCTCTGCCGGCGAAGGTGCCGCTTCTCTGGCAAGGAAGCCTCAGCCGCTTCTCCTGCACACGGAGAGCGTGCTAGCTGCTGAAACGTGAAGAAAGAAGCTGCAGAACACTGGCACTGAGCGTGCAGCTTTCCAGCGGAGAGAAAAAGCTACTTGAACACTCTGCAAGCCTTTCCACTCCCAAAAACATGCACATGGAAGGAGCTGCTGCAAAAGCGATGCTGTGCTCGCTGCTGCTCCTCCTGAAGCTCTGGCTGCTAAATCTGAGGCTTTCCTTCCAATTTCAAGCTGCAAAGCACTTGCTGAATTGCAGGGAAAGTCCGGGAGGCATTTGCTGTGCTGGCATACTTTCTCCTTCCTAGACAGAGTGGAAAAGCTTTTCCCTGCCGTGTAGGCGACAAGAGACGCATTAGACAGGGATCCGGAGCTGTCCGAAGGTAAGCGCTTGTTCCCGGCCTCTTTCGGCACAAGCCCCCGCTCCGGAGCGCACCGCGGCCGGCAGGATGCTCTCTGCCGGCGAAGGTGCTGCTTCTCCGGCAAGGAAGCCTCAGCCGCTTCTCCTGCACACGGAGAGCGTGCTAGCTGCTGAAACGTGAAGAAAGAAGCTGCAGAAGACTGGCACTGAGCGTGCAGCTTTCCAGCGGAGAGAAAAAGCTACTTGAACACTCTGCAAGCCTTTCCACTCCCAAAAACATGCACATGGAAGGAGCTGCTGCAAAAGCGATGCTGTGCTCGCTGCTGCTCCTCCTGAAGCTCTGGCTGCTAAATCTGAGGCTTTCCTTCCAATTTCAAGCTGCAAAGCACTTGCTGAATTGCAGGGAAAGTCCGGGAGGCATTTGCTGTGCTGGCACACTTTCTCCTTCCTAGACAGAGTGGAAAAGCTTTTCCCTGCCGTGTAGGCGACAAGAGACGCATTAGACAGGGATCCGGAGCTGTCCGAAGGTAAGCGCCTGTTCCCGGCCTCTTTCGGCACAAGCCCCCGCTCCGGAGCGCACCGCGGCCGGCAGGATGCTCTCTGCCGGCGAAGGTGCCGCTTCTCCGGCAAGGAAGCCTCAGCCGCTTCTCCTGCACACGGAGAGCGTGCTAGCTGCTGAAACGTGAAGAAAGAAGCTGCAGAAGACTGGCACTGAGCGTGCAGCTTTCCAGCGGAGAGAAAAAGCTACTTGAACACTCTGCAAGCCTTTCCACTCCCAAAAACATGCACATGGAAGGAGCTGCTGCAAAAGCGATGCTGTGCTCGCTGCTGCTCCTCCTGAAGCTCTGGCTGCTAAATCTGAGGCTTTCCTTCCAATTTCAAGCTGCAAAGCACTTGCTGAATTGCAGGGAAAGTCCGGGAGGCATTTGCTGTGCTGGCACACTTTCTCCTTCCTAGACAGAGTGGAAAAGCTTTTCCCTGCCGTGTAGGCGACAGGAGACGCATTAGACGGGCATCCGGAGCTGTCCGAAGGTAAGCGCCTGTTGCCGGCCTCTTTCGGCACAAGCCCCCGCTCCGGAGCGCACCGCGGCCGGCAGGATGCTCTCTGCCGGCGAAGGTGCCGCTTCTCCGGCAAGGAAGCCTCAGCCGCTTCTCCTGCACACGGAGAGCGTGCTAGCTGCTGAAACGTGAAGAAAGAAGCTGCAGAAGACTGGCACTGAGCGTGCAGCTTTCCAGCGGAGAGAAAAAGCTACTTGAACACTCTGCAAGCCTTTCCACTCCCAAAAACATGCACATGGAAGGAGCTGCTGCAAAAGCGATGCTGTGCTCGCTGCTGCTCCTCCTGAAGCTCTGGCTGCTAAATCTGAGGCTTTCCTTCCAATTTCAAGCTGCAAAGCACTTGCTGAATTGCAGGGAAAGTCCGGGAGGCATTTGCTGTGCTGGCACACTTTCTCCTTCCTAGACAGAGTGGAAAAGCTTTTCCCTGCCGTGTAGGCGACAAGAGACGCATTAGACAGGGATCCGGAGCTGTCCGAAGGTAAGCGCTTGTTCCCGGCCTCGTTCGGCACAAGCCCCCGCTCCGGAGCGCACCGCGGCCGGCAGGATGCTCTCTGCCGGCGAAGGTGCCGCTTCTCCGGCAAGGAAGCCTCAGCCGCTTCTCCTGCACACGGAGAGCGTGCTAGCTGCTGAAACGTGAAGAAAGAAGCTGCAGAAGACTGGCACTGAGCGTGCAGCTTTCCAGCGGAGAGAAAAAGCTACTTGAACACTCTGCAAGCCTTTCCACTCCCAAAAACACGCACATGGAAGGAGCTGCTGCAAAAGCGATGCTGTGCTCGCTGCTGCTCCTCCTGAAGCTCTGGCTGCTAAATCTGAGGCTTTCCTTCCAATTTCAAGCTGCAAAGCACTTGCTGAATTGCAGGGAAAGTCCGGGAGGCATTTGCTGTGCTGGCACACTTTCTCCTTCCTAGACAGAGTGGAAAAGCTTTTCCCTGCCGTGTAGGCGACAAGAGACGCATTAGACAGGGATCCGGAGCTGTCCGAAGGTAAGCGCCTGTTCCCGGCCTCTTTCGGCACAAGCCCCCGCTCCGGAGCGCACCGCGGCCGGCAGGATGCTCTCTGCCGGCGAAGGTGCCGCTTCTCCGGCAAGGAAGCCTCAGCCGCTTCTCCTGCACACGGAGAGCGTGCTAGCTGCTGAAACGTGAAGAAAGAAGCTGCAGAAGACTGGCACTGAGCGTGCAGCTTTCCAGCGGAGAGAAAAAGCTACTTGAACACTCTGCAAGCCTTTCCACTCCCAAAAACACGCACATGGAAGGAGCTGCTGCAAAAGCGATGCTGTGCTCGCTGCTGCTCCTCCTGAAGCTCTGGCTGCTAAATCTGAGGCTTTCCTTCCAATTTCAAGCTGCAAAGCACTTGCTGAATTGCAGGGAAAGTCCGGGAGGCATTTGCTGTGCTGGCACACTTTCTCCTTCCTAGACAGAGTGGAAAAGCTTTTCCCTGCCGTGTAGGCGACAAGAGACGCATTAGACAGGGATCCGGAGCTGTCCGAAGGTAAGCGCCTGTTGCCGGCCTCTTTCGGCACAAGCCCCCGCTCCGGAGCGCACCGCGGCCGGCAGGATGCTCTCTGCCGGCGAAGGTGCCGCTTCTCCGGCAAGGAAGCCTCAGCCGCTTCTCCTGCACACGGAGAGCGTGCTAGCTGCTGAAACGTGAAGAAAGAAGCTGCAGAAGACTGGCACTGAGCGTGCAGCTTTCCAGCGGAGAGAAAAAGCTACTTGAACACTCTGCAAGCCTTTCCACTCCCAAAAACATGCACATGGAAGGAGCTGCTGCAAAAGCGATGCTGTGCTCGCTGCTGCTCCTCCTGAAGCTCTGGCTGCTAAATCTGAGGCTTTCCTTCCAATTTCAAGCTGCAAAGCACTTGCTGAATTGCAGGGAAAGTCCGGGAGGCATTTGCTGTGCTGGCACACTTTCTCCTTCCTAGACAGAGTGGAAAAGCTTTTCCCTGCCGTGTAGGCGACAAGAGACGCATTAGACCGGGATCCGGAGCTGTCCGAAGGTAAGCGCCTGTTGCCGGCCTCTTTCGGCACAAGCCCCCGCTCCGGAGCGCACCGCGGCCGGCAGGATGCTCTCTGCCGGCGAAGGTGCCGCTTCTCCGGCAAGGAAGCCTCAGCCGCTTCTCCTGCACACGGAGAGCGTGCTAGCTGCTGAAACGTGAAGAAAGAAGCTGCAGAAGACTGGCACTGAGCGTGCAGCTTTCCAGCGGAGAGAAAAAGCTACTTGAACACTCTGCAAGCCTTTCCACTCCCAAAAACATGCACATGGAAGGAGCTGCTGCAAAAGCGATGCTGTGCTCGCTGCTGCTCCTCCTGAAGCTCTGGCTGCTAAATCTGAGGCTTTCCTTCCAATTTCAAGCTGCAAAGCACTTGCTGAATTGCAGGGAAAGTCCGGGAGGCATTTGCTGTGCTGGCACACTTTCTCCTTCCTAGACAGAGTGGAAAAGCTTTTCCCTGCCGTGTAGGCGACAAGAGACGCATTAGACAGGGATCCGGAGCTGTCCGAAGGTAAGCGCTTGTTCCCGGCCTCGTTCGGCACAAGCCCCCGCTCCGGAGCGCACCGCGGCCGGCAGGATGCTCTCTGCCGGCGAAGGTGCCGCTTCTCCGGCAAGGAAGCCTCAGCCGCTTCTCCTGCACACGGAGAG
This sequence comes from Fringilla coelebs, assembly GCF_963513975.1. Classification (NCBI taxonomy): domain Eukaryota; kingdom Metazoa; phylum Chordata; class Aves; order Passeriformes; family Fringillidae; genus Fringilla; species Fringilla coelebs. Next base: position 97,916 of record NW_028167314.1, on the reverse strand, counting down.
CGTGCTAGCTGCTGAAACGTGAAGAAAGAAGCTGCAGAAGACTGGCACTGAGCGTGCAGCTTTCCAGCGGAGAGAAAAAGCTACTTGAACACTCTGCAAGCCTTTCCACTCCCAAAAACATGCACATGGAAGGAGCTGCTGCAAAAGCGATGCTGTGCTCGCTGCTGCTCCTCCTGAAGCTCTGGCTGCTAAATCTGAGGCTTTCCTTCCAATTTCAAGCTGCAAAGCACTTGCTGAATTGCAGGGAAAGTCCGGGAGGCATTTGCTGTGCTGGCACACTTTCTCCTTCCTAGACAGAGTGGAAAAGCTTTTCCCTGCCGTGTAGGCGACAGGAGACGCATTAGACGGGCATCCGGAGCTGTCCGAAGGTAAGCGCCTGTTGCCGGCCTCTTTCGGCACAAGCCCCCGCTCCGGAGCGCACCGCGGCCGGCAGGATGCTCTCTGCCGGCGAAGGTGCCGCTTCTCCGGCAAGGAAGCCTCAGCCGCTTCTCCTGCACACGGAGAGCGTGCTAGCTGCTGAAACGTGAAGAAAGAAGCTGCAGAAGACTGGCACTGAGCGTGCAGCTTTCCAGCGGAGAGAAAAAGCTACTTGAACACTCTGCAAGCCTTTCCACTCCCAAAAACATGCACATGGAAGGAGCTGCTGCAAAAGCGATGCTGTGCTCGCTGCTGCTCCTCCTGAAGCTCTGGCTGCTAAATCTGAGGCTTTCCTTCCAATTTCAAGCTGCAAAGCACTTGCTGAATTGCAGGGAAAGTCCGGGAGGCATTTGCTGTGCTGGCACACTTTCTCCTTCCTAGACAGAGTGGAAAAGCTTTTCCCTGCCGTGTAGGCGACAGGAGACGCATTAGACGGGCATCCGGAGCTGTCCGAAGGTAAGCGCCTGTTCCCGGCCTCTTTCGGCACAAGCCCCCGCTCCGGAGCGCACCGCGGCCGGCAGGATGCTCTCTGCCGGCGAAGGTGCCGCTTCTCCGGCAAGGAAGCCTCAGCCGCTTCTCCTGCACACGGAGAGCGTGCTAGCTGCTGAAACGTGAAGAAAGAAGCTGCAGAAGACTGGCACTGAGCGTGCAGCTTTCCAGCGGAGAGAAAAAGCTACTTGAACACTCTGCAAGCCTTTCCACTCCCAAAAACATGCACATGGAAGGAGCTGCTGCAAAAGCGATGCTGTGCTCGCTGCTGCTCCTCCTGAAGCTCTGGCTGCTAAATCTGAGGCTTTCCTTCCAATTTCAAGCTGCAAAGCACTTGCTGAATTGCAGGGAAAGTCCGGGAGGCATTTGCTGTGCTGGCACACTTTCTCCTTCCTAGACAGAGTGGAAAAGCTTTTCCCTGCCGTGTAGGCGACAAGAGACGCATTAGACAGGGATCCGGAGCTGTCCGAAGGTAAGCGCCTGTTCCCGGCCTCTTTCGGCACAAGCCCCCGCTCCGGAGCGCACCGCGGCCGGCAGGATGCTCTCTGCCGGCGAAGGTGCCGCTTCTCCGGCAAGGAAGCCTCAGCCGCTTCTCCTGCACACGGAGAGCGTGCTAGCTGCTGAAACGTGAAGAAAGAAGCTGCAGAAGACTGGCACTGAGCGTGCAGCTTTCCAGCGGAGAGAAAAAGCTACTTGAACACTCTGCAAGCCTTTCCACTCCCAAAAACATGCACATGGAAGGAGCTGCTGCAAAAGCGATGCTGTGCTCGCTGCTGCTCCTCCTGAAGCTCTGGCTGCTAAATCTGAGGCTTTCCTTCCAATTTCAAGCTGCAAAGCACTTGCTGAATTGCAGGGAAAGTCCGGGAGGCATTTGCTGTGCTGGCACACTTTCTCCTTCCTAGACAGAGTGGAAAAGCTTTTCCCTGCCGTGTAGGCGACAGGAGACGCATTAGACAGGGATCCGGAGCTGTCCGAAGGTAAGCGCTTGTTCCCGGCCTCTTTCGGCACAAGCCCCCGCTCCGGAGCGCACCGCGGCCGGCAGGATGCTCTCTGCTGGCGAAGGTGCTGCTTCTCCGGCAAGGAAGCCTCAGCCGCTTCTCCTGCACACGGAGAGCGTGCTAGCTGCTGAAACGTGAAGAAAGAAGCTGCAGAAGACTGGCACTGAGCGTGCAGCTTTCCAGCGGAGAGAAAAAGCTACTTGAACACTCTGCAAGCCTTTCCACTCCCAAAAACATGCACATGGAAGGAGCTGCTGCAAAAGCGATGCTGTGCTCGCTGCTGCTCCTCCTGAAGCTCTGGCTGCTAAATCTGAGGCTTTCCTTCCAATTTCAAGCTGCAAAGCACTTGCTGAATTGCAGGGAAAGTCCGGGAGGCATTTGCTGTGCTGGCACACTTTCTCCTTCCTAGACAGAGTGGAAAAGCTTTTCCCTGCCGTGTAGGCGACAGGAGACGCATTAGACAGGGATCCGGAGCTGTCCGAAGGTAAGCGCTTGTTCCCGGCCTCTTTCGGCACAAGCCCCCGCTCCGGAGCGCACCGCGGCCGGCAGGATGCTCTCTGCCGGCGAAGGTGCCGCTTCTCCGGCAAGGAAGCCTCAGCCGCTTCTCCTGCACACGGAGAGCGTGCTAGCTGCTGAAACGTGAAGAAAGAAGCTGCAGAAGACTGGCACTGAGCGTGCAGCTTTCCAGCGGAGAGAAAAAGCTACTTGAACACTCTGCAAGCCTTTCCACTCCCAAAAACATGCACATGGAAGGAGCTGCTGCAAAAGCGATGCTGTGCTCGCTGCTGCTCCTCCTGAAGCTCTGGCTGCTAAATCTGAGGCTTTCCTTCCAATTTCAAGCTGCAAAGCACTTGCTGAATTGCAGGGAAAGTCCGGGAGGCATTTGCTGTGCTGGCACACTTTCTCCTTCCTAGACAGAGTGGAAAAGCTTTTCCCTGCCGTGTAGGCGACAAGAGACGCATTAGACAGGGATCCGGAGCTGTCCGAAGGTAAGCGCCTGTTCCCGGCCTCTTTCGGCACAAGGCCCCGCTCCGGAGCGCACCGCGGCCGGCAGGATGCTCTCTGCCGGCGAAGGTGCCGCTTCTCCGGCAAGGAAGCCTCAGCCGCTTCTCCTGCACACGGAGAGCGTGCTAGCTGCTGAAACGTGAAGAAAGAAGCTGCAGAAGACTGGCACTGAGCGTGCAGCTTTCCAGCGGAGAGAAAAAGCTACTTGAACACTCTGCAAGCCTTTCCACTCCCAAAAACATGCACATGGAAGGAGCTGCTGCAAAAGCGATGCTGTGCTCGCTGCTGCTCCTCCTGAAGCTCTGGCTGCTAAATCTGAGGCTTTCCTTCCAATTTCAAGCTGCAAAGCACTTGCTGAATTGCAGGGAAAGTCCGGGAGGCATTTGCTGTGCTGGCACACTTTCTCCTTCCTAGACAGAGTGGAAAAGCTTTTCCCTGCCGTGTAGGCGACAAGAGACGCATTAGACAGGGATCCGGAGCTGTCCGAAGGTAAGCGCCTGTTCCCGGCCTCTTTCGGCACAAGCCCCCGCTCCGGAGCGCACCGCGGCCGGCAGGATGCTCTCTGCCGGCGAAGGTGCCGCTTCTCCGGCAAGGAAGCCTCAGCCGCTTCTCCTGCACACGGAGAGCGTGCTAGCTGCTGAAACGTGAAGAAAGAAGCTGCAGAAGACTGGCACTGAGCGTGCAGCTTTCCAGCGGAGAGAAAAAGCTACTTGAACACTCTGCAAGCCTTTCCACTCCCAAAAACATGCACATGGAAGGAGCTGCTGCAAAAGCGATGCTGTGCTCGCTGCTGCTCCTCCTGAAGCTCTGGCTGCTAAATCTGAGGCTTTCCTTCCAATTTCAAGCTGCAAAGCACTTGCTGAATTGCAGGGAAAGTCCGGGAGGCATTTGCTGTGCTGGCACACTTTCTCCTTCCTAGACAGAGTGGAAAAGCTTTTCCCTGCCGTGTAGGCGACAAGAGACGCATTAGACAGGGATCCGGAGCTGTCCGAAGGTAAGCCCCTGTTCCCGGCCTCTTTCGGCACAAGCCCCCGCTCCGGAGCGCACCGCGGCCGGCAGGATGCTCTCTGCCGGCGAAGGTGCCGCTTCTCCGGCAAGGAAGCCTCAGCCGCTTCTCCTGCACACGGAGAGCGTGCTAGCTGCTGAAACGTGAAGAAAGAAGCTGCAGAAGACTGGCACTGAGCGTGCAGCTTTCCAGCGGAGAGAAAAAGCTACTTGAACACTCTGCAAGCCTTTCCACTCCCAAAAACATGCACATGGAAGGAGCTGCTGCAAAAGCGATGCTGTGCTCGCTGCTGCTCCTCCTGAAGCTCTGGCTGCTAAATCTGAGGCTTTCCTTCCAATTTCAAGCTGCAAAGCACTTGCTGAATTGCAGGGAAAGTCCGGGAGGCATTTGCTGTGCTGGCACACTTTCTCCTTCCTAGACAGAGTGGAAAAGCTTTTCCCTGCCGTGTAGGCGACAGGAGACGCATTAGACAGGGATCCGGAGCTGTCCGAAGGTAAGCGCTTGTTCCCGGCCTCTTTCGGCACAAGCCCCCGCTCCGGAGCGCACCGCGGCCGGCAGGATGCTCTCTGCCGGCGAAGGTGCCGCTTCTCCGGCAAGGAAGCCTCAGCCGCTTCTCCTGCACACGGAGAGCGTGCTAGCTGCTGAAACGTGAAGAAAGAAGCTGCAGAAGACTGGCACTGAGCGTGCAGCTTTCCAGCGGAGAGAAAAAGCTACTTGAACACTCTGCAAGCCTTTCCACTCCCAAAAACATGCACATGGAAGGAGCTGCTGCAAAAGCGATGCTGTGCTCGCTGCTGCTCCTCCTGAAGCTCTGGCTGCTAAATCTGAGGCTTTCCTTCCAATTTCAAGCTGCAAAGCACTTGCTGAATTGCAGGGAAAGTCCGGGAGGCATTTGCTGTGCTGGCACACTTTCTCCTTCCTAGACAGAGTGGAAAAGCTTTTCCCTGCCGTGTAGGCGACAAGAGACGCATTAGACAGGGATCCGGAGCTGTCCGAAGGTAAGCGCCTGTTCCCGGCCTCTTTCGGCACAAGCCCCCGCTCCGGAGCGCACCGCGGCCGGCAGGATGCTCTCTGCCGGCGAAGGTGCCGCTTCTCCGGCAAGGAAGCCTCAGCCGCTTCTCCTGCACACGGAGAGCGTGCTAGCTGCTGAAACGTGAAGAAAGAAGCTGCAGAAGACTGGCACTGAGCGTGCAGCTTTCCAGCGGAGAGAAAAAGCTACTTGAACACTCTGCAAGCCTTTCCACTCCCAAAAACATGCACATGGAAGGAGCTGCTGCAAAAGCGATGCTGTGCTCGCTGCTGCTCCTCCTGAAGCTCTGGCTGCTAAATCTGAGGCTTTCCTTCCAATTTCAAGCTGCAAAGCACTTGCTGAATTGCAGGGAAAGTCCGGGAGGCATTTGCTGTGCTGGCACACTTTCTCCTTCCTAGACAGAGTGGAAAAGCTTTTCCCTGCCGTGTAGGCGACAAGAGACGCATTAGACAGGGATCCGGAGCTGTCCGAAGGTAAGCGCTTGTTCCCGGCCTCTTTCGGCACAAGCCCCCGCTCCGGAGAGCACCGCGGCCGGCAGGATGCTCTCTGCCGGCGAAGGTGCTGCTTCTCCGGCAAGGAAGCCTCAGCCGCTTCTCCTGCACACGGAGAGCGTGCTAGCTGCTGAAACGTGAAGAAAGAAGCTGCAGAAGACTGGCACTGAGCGTGCAGCTTTCCAGCGGAGAGAAAAAGCTACTTGAACACTCTGCAAGCCTTTCCACTCCCAAAAACATGCACATGGAAGGAGCTGCTGCAAAAGCGATGCTGTGCTCGCTGCTGCTCCTCCTGAAGCTCTGGCTGCTAAATCTGAGGCTTTCCTTCCAATTTCAAGCTGCAAAGCACTTGCTGAATTGCAGGGAAAGTCCGGGAGGCATTTGCTGCGCTGGCACACTTTCTCCTTCCTAGACAGAGTGGAAAAGCTTTTCCCTGCCGTGTAGGCGACAAGAGACGCATTAGACAGGGATCCGGAGCTGTCCGAAGGTAAGCGCTTGTTCCCGGCCTCTTTCGGCACAAGCCCCCGCTCCGGAGCGCACCGCGGCCGGCAGGATGCTCTCTGCCGGCGAAGGTGCCGCTTCTCCGGCAAGGAAGCCTCAGCCGCTTCTCCTGCACACGGAGAGCGTGCTAGCTGCTGAAACGTGAAGAAAGAAGCTGCAGAAGACTGGCACTGAGCGTGCAGCTTTCCAGCGGAGAGAAAAAGCTACTTGAACACTCTGCAAGCCTTTCCACTCCCAAAAACATGCACATGGAAGGAGCTGCTGCAAAAGCGATGCTGTGCTCGCTGCTGCTCGTCCTGAAGCTCTGGCTGCTAAATCTGAAGCTTTCCTTCCAATTTCAAGCTGCAAAGCACTTGCTGAATTGCAGGGAAAGTCCGGGAGGCATTTGCTGTGCTGGCATACTTTCTCCTTCCTAGACAGAGTGGAAAAGCTTTTCCCTGCCGTGTAGGCGACAAGAGACGCATTAGACAGGGATCCGGAGCTGTCCGAAGGTAAGCGCTTGTTCCCGGCCTCTTTCGGCACAAGCCCCCGCTCCGGAGCGCACCGCGGCCGGCAGGATGCTCTCTGCCGGCGAAGGTGCCGCTTCTCCGGCAAGGAAGCCTCAGCCGCTTCTCCTGCACACGGAGAGCGTGCTAGCTGCTGAAACGTGAAGAAAGAAGCTGCAGAAGACTGGCACTGAGCGTGCAGCTTTCCAGCGGAGAGAAAAAGCTACTTGAACACTCTGCAAGCCTTTCCACTCCCAAAAACATGCACATGGAAGGAGCTGCTGCAAAAGCGATGCTGTGCTCGCTGCTGCTCCTCCTGAAGCTCTGGCTGCTAAATCTGAGGCTTTCCTTCCAATTTCAAGCTGCAAAGCACTTGCTGAATTGCAGGGAAAGTCCGGGAGGCATTTGCTGTGCTGGCACACTTTCTCCTTCCTAGACAGAGTGGAAAAGCTTTTCCCTGCCGTGTAGGCGACAAGAGACGCATTAGACAGGGATCCGGAGCAGTCCGAAGGTAAGCGCCTGTTGCCGGCCTCTTTCGGCACAAGCCCCCGCTCCGGAGCGCACCGCGGCCGGCAGGATGCTCTCTGCCGGCGAAGGTGCCGCTTCTCCGGCAAGGAAGCCTCAGCCGCTTCTCCTGCACACGGAGAGCGTGCTAGCTGCTGAAACGTGAAGAAAGAAGCTGCAGAAGACTGGCACTGAGCGTGCAGCTTTCCAGCGGAGAGAAAAAGCTACTTGAACACTCTGCAAGCCTTTCCACTCCCAAAAACATGCACATGGAAGGAGCTGCTGCAAAAGCGATGCTGTGCTCGCTGCTGCTCCTCCTGAAGCTCTGGCTGCTAAATCTGAGGCTTTCCTTCCAATTTCAAGCTGCAAAGCACTTGCTGAATTGCAGGGAAAGTCCGGGAGGCATTTGCTGTGCTGGCACACTTTCTCCTTCCTAGACAGAGTGGAAAAGCTTTTCCCTGCCGTGTAGGCGACAAGAGACGCATTAGACCGGGATCCGGAGCTGTCCGAAGGTAAGCGCCTGTTGCCGGCCTCTTTCGGCACAAGCCCCCGCTCCGGAGCGCACCGCGGCCGGCAGGATGCTCTCTGCCGGCGAAGGTGCCGCTTCTCCGGCAAGGAAGCCTCAGCCGCTTCTCCTGCACACGGAGAGCGTGCTAGCTGCTGAAACGTGAAGAAAGAAGCTGCAGAAGACTGGCACTGAGCGTGCAGCTTTCCAGCGGAGAGAAAAAGCTACTTGAACACTCTGCAAGCCTTTCCACTCCCAAAAACATGCACATGGAAGGAGCTGCTGCAAAAGCGATGCTGTGCTCGCTGCTGCTCCTCCTGAAGCTCTGGCTGCTAAATCTGAGGCTTTCCTTCCAATTTCAAGCTGCAAAGCACTTGCTGAATTGCAGGGAAAGTCCGGGAGGCATTTGCTGTGCTGGCACACTTTCTCCTTCCTAGACAGAGTGGAAAAGCTTTTCCCTGCCGTGTAGGCGACAAGAGACGCATTAGACAGGGATCCGGAGCTGTCCGAAGGTAAGCGCCTGTTCCCGGCCTCTTTCGGCACAAGCCCCCGCTCCGGAGCGCACCGCGGCCGGCAGGATGCTCTCTGCCGGCGAAGGTGCCGCTTCTCCGGCAAGGAAGCCTCAGCCGCTTCTCCTGCACACGGAGAGCGTGCTAGCTGCTGAAACGTGAAGAAAGAAGCTGCAGAAGACTGGCACTGAGCGTGCAGCTTTCCAGCGGAGAGAAAAAGCTACTTGAACACTCTGCAAGCCTTTCCACTCCCAAAAACATGCACATGGAAGGAGCTGCTGCAAAAGCGATGCTGTGCTCGCTGCTGCTCCTCCTGAAGCTCTGGCTGCTAAATCTGAGGCTTTCCTTCCAATTTCAAGCTGCAAAGCACTTGCTGAATTGCAGGGAAAGTCCGGGAGGCATTTGCTGTGCTGGCACACTTTCTCCTTCCTAGACAGAGTGGAAAAGCTTTTCCCTGCCGTGTAGGCGACAGGAGACGCATTAGACGGGCATCCGGAGCTGTCCGAAGGTAAGCGCCTGTTCCCGGCCTCTTTCGGCACAAGCCCCCGCTCCGGAGCGCACCGCGGCCGGCAGGATGCTCTCTGCCGGCGAAGGTGCCGCTTCTCCGGCAAGGAAGCCTCAGCCGCTTCTCCTGCACACGGAGAGCGTGCTAGCTGCTGAAACGTGAAGAAAGAAGCTGCAGAAGACTGGCACTGAGCGTGCAGCTTTCCAGCGGAGAGAAAAAGCTACTTGAACACTCTGCAAGCCTTTCCACTCCCAAAAACATGCACATGGAAGGAGCTGCTGCAAAAGCGATGCTGTGCTCGCTGCTGCTCCTCCTGAAGCTCTGGCTGCTAAATCTGAGGCTTTCCTTCCAATTTCAAGCTGCAAAGCACTTGCTGAATTGCAGGGAAAGTCCGGGAGGCATTTGCTGTGCTGGCACACTTTCTCCTTCCTAGACAGAGTGGAAAAGCTTTTCCCTGCCGTGTAGGCGACAAGAGACGCATTAGACAGGGATCCGGAGCTGTCCGAAGGTAAGCGCCTGTTCCCGGCCTCTTTCGGCACAAGCCCCCGCTCCGGAGCGCACCGCGGCCGGCAGGATGCTCTCTGCCGGCGAAGGTGCCGCTTCTCCGGCAAGGAAGCCTCAGCCGCTTCTCCTGCACACGGAGAGCGTGCTAGCTGCTGAAACGTGAAGAAAGAAGCTGCAGAAGACTGGCACTGAGCGTGCAGCTTTCCAGCGGAGAGAAAAAGCTACTTGAACACTCTGCAAGCCTTTCCACTCCCAAAAACATGCACATGGAAGGAGCTGCTGCAAAAGCGATGCTGTGCTCGCTGCTGCTCCTCCTGAAGCTCTGGCTGCTAAATCTGAGGCTTTCCTTCCAATTTCAAGCTGCAAAGCACTTGCTGAATTGCAGGGAAAGTCCGGGAGGCATTTGCTGTGCTGGCACACTTTCTCCTTCCTAGACAGAGTGGAAAAGCTTTTCCCTGCCGTGTAGGCGACAGGAGACGCATTAGACAGGGATCCGGAGCTGTCCGAAGGTAAGCGCTTGTTCCCGGCCTCTTTCGGCACAAGCCCCCGCTCCGGAGCGCACCGCGGCCGGCAGGATGCTCTCTGCTGGCGAAGGTGCTGCTTCTCCGGCAAGGAAGCCTCAGCCGCTTCTCCTGCACACGGAGAGCGTGCTAGCTGCTGAAACGTGAAGAAAGAAGCTGCAGAAGACTGGCACTGAGCGTGCAGCTTTCCAGCGGAGAGAAAAAGCTACTTGAACACTCTGCAAGCCTTTCCACTCCCAAAAACATGCACATGGAAGGAGCTGCTGCAAAAGCGATGCTGTGCTCGCTGCTGCTCCTCCTGAAGCTCTGGCTGCTAAATCTGAGGCTTTCCTTCCAATTTCAAGCTGCAAAGCACTTGCTGAATTGCAGGGAAAGTCCGGGAGGCATTTGCTGTGCTGGCACACTTTCTCCTTCCTAGACAGAGTGGAAAAGCTTTTCCCTGCCGTGTAGGCGACAGGAGACGCATTAGACAGGGATCCGGAGCTGTCCGAAGGTAAGCGCTTGTTCCCGGCCTCTTTCGGCACAAGCCCCCGCTCCGGAGCGCACCGCGGCCGGCAGGATGCTCTCTGCCGGCGAAGGTGCTGCTTCTCCGGCAAGGAAGCCTCAGCCGCTTCTCCTGCACACGGAGAGCGTGCTAGCTGCTGAAACGTGAAGAAAGAAGCTGCAGAAGACTGGCACTGAGCGTGCAGCTTTCCAGCGGAGAGAAAAAGCTACTTGAACACTCTGCAAGCCTTTCCACTCCCAAAAACATGCACATGGAAGGAGCTGCTGCAAAAGCGATGCTGTGCTCGCTGCTGCTCCTCCTGAAGCTCTGGCTGCTAAATCTGAGGCTTTCCTTCCAATTTCAAGCTGCAAAGCACTTGCTGAATTGCAGGGAAAGTCCGGGAGGCATTTGCTGTGCTGGCACACTTTCTCCTTCCTAGACAGAGTGGAAAAGCTTTTCCCTGCCGTGTAGGCGACAAGAGACGCATTAGACAGGGATCCGGAGCTGTCCGAAGGTAAGCGCCTGTTCCCGGCCTCTTTCGGCACAAGCCCCCGCTCCGGAGCGCACCGCGGCCGGCAGGATGCTCTCTGCCGGCGAAGGTGCCGCTTCTCCGGCAAGGAAGCCTCAGCCGCTTCTCCTGCACACGGAGAGCGTGCTAGCTGCTGAAACGTGAAGAAAGAAGCTGCAGAAGACTGGCACTGAGCGTGCAGCTTTCCAGCGGAGAGAAAAAGCTACTTGAACACTCTGCAAGCCTTTCCACTCCCAAAAACATGCACATGGAAGGAGCTGCTGCAAAAGCGATGCTGTGCTCGCTGCTGCTCCTCCTGAAGCTCTGGCTGCTAAATCTGAGGCTTTCCTTCCAATTTCAAGCTGCAAAGCACTTGCTGAATTGCAGGGAAAGTCCGGGAGGCATTTGCTGTGCTGGCACACTTTCTCCTTCCTAGACAGAGTGGAAAAGCTTTTCCCTGCCGTGTAGGCGACAAGAGACGCATTAGACAGGGATCCGGAGCTGTCCGAAGGTAAGCGCCTGTTCCCGGCCTCTTTCGGCACAAGCCCCCGCTCCGGAGCGCACCGCGGCCGGCAGGATGCTCTCTGCCGGCGAAGGTGCCGCTTCTCCGGCAAGGAAGCCTCAGCCGCTTCTCCTGCACACGGAGAGCGTGCTAGCTGCTGAAACGTGAAGAAAGAAGCTGCAGAAGACTGGCACTGAGCGTGCAGCTTTCCAGCGGAGAGAAAAAGCTACTTGAACACTCTGCAAGCCTTTCCACTCCCAAAAACATGCACATGGAAGGAGCTGCTGCAAAAGCGATGCTGTGCTCGCTGCTGCTCCTCCTGAAGCTCTGGCTGCTAAATCTGAGGCTTTCCTTCCAATTTCAAGCTGCAAAGCACTTGCTGAATTGCAGGGAAAGTCCGGGAGGCATTTGCTGTGCTGGCACACTTTCTCCTTCCTAGACAGAGTGGAAAAGCTTTTCCCTGCCGTGTAGGCGACAAGAGACGCATTAGACAGGGATCCGGAGCTGTCCGAAGGTAAGCGCCTGTTCCCGGCCTCTTTCGGCACAAGCCCCCGCTCCGGAGCGCACCGCGGCCGGCAGGATGCTCTCTGCCGGCGAAGGTGCCGCTTCTCCGGCAAGGAAGCCTCAGCCGCTTCTCCTGCACACGGAGAGCGTGCTAGCTGCTGAAACGTGAAGAAAGAAGCTGCAGAAGACTGGCACTGAGCGTGCAGCTTTCCAGCGGAGAGAAAAAGCTACTTGAACACTCTGCAAGCCTTTCCACTCCCAAAAACATGCACATGGAAGGAGCTGCTGCAAAAGCGATGCTGTGCTCGCTGCTGCTCCTCCTGAAGCTCTGGCTGCTAAATCTGAGGCTTTCCTTCCAATTTCAAGCTGCAAAGCACTTGCTGAATTGCAGGGAAAGTCCGGGAGGCATTTGCTGTGCTGGCACACTTTCTCCTTCCTAGACAGAGTGGAAAAGCTTTTCCCTGCCGTGTAGGCGACAGGAGACGCATTAGACAGGGATCCGGAGCTGTCCGAAGGTAAGCGCTTGTTCCCGGCCTCTTTCGGCACAAGCCCCCGCTCCGGAGCGCACCGCGGCCGGCAGGATGCTCTCTGCTGGCGAAGGTGCTGCTTCTCCGGCAAGGAAGCCTCAGCCGCTTCTCCTGCACACGGAGAGCGTGCTAGCTGCTGAAACGTGAAGAAAGAAGCTGCAGAAGACTGGCACTGAGCGTGCAGCTTTCCAGCGGAGAGAAAAAGCTACTTGAACACTCTGCAAGCCTTTCCACTCCCAAAAACATGCACATGGAAGGAGCTGCTGCAAAAGCGATGCTGTGCTCGCTGCTGCTCCTCCTGAAGCTCTGGCTGCTAAATCTGAGGCTTTCCTTCCAATTTCAAGCTGCAAAGCACTTGCTGAATTGCAGGGAAAGTCCGGGAGGCATTTGCTGTGCTGGCACACTTTCTCCTTCCTAGACAGAGTGGAAAAGCTTTTCCCTGCCGTGTAGGCGACAAGAGACGCATTAGACAGGGATCCGGAGCTGTCCGAAGGTAAGCGCCTGTTCCCGGCCTCTTTCGGCACAAGCCCCCGCTCCGGAGCGCACCGCGGCCGGCAGGATGCTCTCTGCCGGCGAAGGTGCCGCTTCTCCGGCAAGGAAGCCTCAGCCGCTTCTCCTGCACACGGAGAGCGTGCTAGCTGCTGAAACGTGAAGAAAGAAGCTGCAGAAGACTGGCACTGAGCGTGCAGCTTTCCAGCGGAGAGAAAAAGCTACTTGAACACTCTGCAAGCCTTTCCACTCCCAAAAACATGCACATGGAAGGAGCTGCTGCAAAAGCGATGCTGTGCTCGCTGCTGCTCCTCCTGAAGCTCTGGCTGCTAAATCTGAGGCTTTCCTTCCAATTTCAAGCTGCAAAGCACTTGCTGAATTGCAGGGAAAGTCCGGGAGGCATTTGCTGTGCTGGCACACTTTCTCCTTCCTAGACAGAGTGGAAAAGCTTTTCCCTGCCGTGTAGGCGACAAGAGACGCATTAGACAGGGATCCGGAGCTGTCCGAAGGTAAGCGCTTGTTCCCGGCCTCTTTCGGCACAAGCCCCCGCTCCGGAGAGCACCGCGGCCGGCAGGATGCTCTCTGCCGGCGAAGGTGCTGCTTCTCCGGCAAGGAAGCCTCAGCCGCTTCTCCTGCACACGGAGAGCGTGCTAGCTGCTGAAACGTGAAGAAAGAAGCTGCAGAAGACTGGCACTGAGCGTGCAGCTTTCCAGCGGAGAGAAAAAGCTACTTGAACACTCTGCAAGCCTTTCCACTCCCAAAAACATGCACATGGAAGGAGCTGCTGCAAAAGCGATGCTGTGCTCGCTGCTGCTCCTCCTGAAGCTCTGGCTGCTAAATCTGAGGCTTTCCTTCCAATTTCAAGCTGCAAAGCACTTGCTGAATTGCAGGGAAAGTCCGGGAGGCATTTGCTGCGCTGGCACACTTTCTCCTTCCTAGACAGAGTGGAAAAGCTTTTCCCTGCCGTGTAGGCGACAAGAGACGCATTAGACAGGGATCCGGAGCTGTCCGAAGGTAAGCGCTTGTTCCCGGCCTCTTTCGGCACAAGCCCCCGCTCCGGAGCGCACCGCGGCCGGCAGGATGCTCTCTGCCGGCGAAGGTGCCGCTTCTCCGGCAAGGAAGCCTCAGCCGCTTCTCCTGCACACGGAGAGCGTGCTAGCTGCTGAAACGTGAAGAAAGAAGCTGCAGAAGACTGGCACTGAGCGTGCAGCTTTCCAGCGGAGAGAAAAAGCTACTTGAACACTCTGCAAGCCTTTCCACTCCCAAAAACATGCACATGGAAGGAGCTGCTGCAAAAGCGATGCTGTGCTCGCTGCTGCTCGTCCTGAAGCTCTGGCTGCTAAATCTGAAGCTTTCCTTCCAATTTCAAGCTGCAAAGCACTTGCTGAATTGCAGGGAAAGTCCGGGAGGCATTTGCTGTGCTGGCATACTTTCTCCTTCCTAGACAGAGTGGAAAAGCTTTTCCCTGCCGTGTAGGCGACAAGAGACGCATTAGACAGGGATCCGGAGCTGTCCGAAGGTAAGCGCTTGTTCCCGGCCTCTTTCGGCACAAGCCCCCGCTCCGGAGCGCACCGCGGCCGGCAGGATGCTCTCTGCCGGCGAAGGTGCCGCTTCTCCGGCAAGGAAGCCTCAGCCGCTTCTCCTGCACACGGAGAGCGTGCTAGCTGCTGAAACGTGAAGAAAGAAGCTGCAGAAGACTGGCACTGAGCGTGCAGCTTTCCAGCGGAGAGAAAAAGCTACTTGAACACTCTGCAAGCCTTTCCACTCCCAAAAACATGCACATGGAAGGAGCTGCTGCAAAAGCGATGCTGTGCTCGCTGCTGCTCCTCCTGAAGCTCTGGCTGCTAAATCTGAGGCTTTCCTTCCAATTTCAAGCTGCAAAGCACTTGCTGAATTGCAGGGAAAGTCCGGGAGGCATTTGCTGTGCTGGCACACTTTCTCCTTCCTAGACAGAGTGGAAAAGCTTTTCCCTGCCGTGTAGGCGACAAGAGACGCATTAGACAGGGATCCGGAGCTGTCCGAAGGTAAGCGCCTGTTGCCGGCCTCTTTCGGCACAAGCCCCCGCTCCGGAGCGCACCGCGGCCGGCAGGATGCTCTCTGCCGGCGAAGGTGCCGCTTCTCCGGCAAGGAAGCCTCAGCCGCTTCTCCTGCACACGGAGAGCGTGCTAGCTGCTGAAACGTGAAGAAAGAAGCTGCAGAAGACTGGCACTGAGCGTGCAGCTTTCCAGCGGAGAGAAAAAGCTACTTGAACACTCTGCAAGCCTTTCCACTCCCAAAAACATGCACATGGAAGGAGCTGCTGCAAAAGCGATGCTGTGCTCGCTGCTGCTCCTCCTGAAGCTCTGGCTGCTAAATCTGAGGCTTTCCTTCCAATTTCAAGCTGCAAAGCACTTGCTGAATTGCAGGGAAAGTCCGGGAGGCATTTGCTGTGCTGGCACACTTTCTCCTTCCTAGACAGAGTGGAAAAGCTTTTCCCTGCCGTGTAGGCGACAAGAGACGCATTAGACAGGGATCCGGAGCTGTCCGAAGGTAAGCGCTTGTTCCCGGCCTCTTTCGGCACAAGCCCCCGCTCCGGAGCGCACCGCGGCCGGCAGGATGCTCTCTGCCGGCGAAGGTGCCGCTTCTCCGGCAAGGAAGCCTCAGCCGCTTCTCCTGCACACGGAGAGCGTGCTAGCTGCTGAAACGTGAAGAAAGAAGCTGCAGAACACTGGCACTGAGCGTGCAGCTTTCCAGCGGAGAGAAAAAGCTACTTGAACACTCTGCAAGCCTTTCCACTCCCAAAAACATGCACATGGAAGGAGCTGCTGCAAAAGCGATGCTGTGCTCGCTGCTGCTCCTCCTGAAGCTCTGGCTGCTAAATCTGAGGCTTTCCTTCCAATTTCAAGCTGCAAAGCACTTGCTGAATTGCAGGGAAAGTCCGGGAGGCATTTGCTGTGCTGGCACACTTTCTCCTTCCTAGACAGAGTGGAAAAGCTTTTCCCTGCCGTGTAGGCGACAAGAGACGCATTAGACAGGGATCCGGAGCTGTCCGAAGGTAAGCGCCTGTTCCCGGCCTCTTTCGGCACAAGCCCCCGCTCCGGAGCGCACCGCGGCCGGCAGGATGCTCTCTGCCGGCGAAGGTGCCGCTTCTCCGGCAAGGAAGCCTCAGCCGCTTCTCCTGCACACGGAGAGCGTGCTAGCTGCTGAAACGTGAAGAAAGAAGCTGCAGAAGACTGGCACTGAGCGTGCAGCTTTCCAGCGGAGAGAAAAAGCTACTTGAACACTCTGCAAGCCTTTCCACTCCCAAAAACATGCACATGGAAGGAGCTGCTGCAAAAGCGATGCTGTGCTCGCTGCTGCTCCTCCTGAAGCTCTGGCTGCTAAATCTGAGGCTTTCCTTCCAATTTCAAGCTGCAAAGCACTTGCTGAATTGCAGGGAAAGTCCGGGAGGCATTTGCTGTGCTGGCACACTTTCTCCTTCCTAGACAGAGTGGAAAAGCTTTTCCCTGCCGTGTAGGCGACAAGAGACGCATTAGACAGGGATCCGGAGCTGTCCGAAGGTAAGCGCCTGTTCCCGGCCTCTTTCGGCACAAGCCCCCGCTCCGGAGCGCACCGCGGCCGGCAGGATGCTCTCTGCCGGCGAAGGTGCCGCTTCTCCGGCAAGGAAGCCTCAGCCGCTTCTCCTGCACACGGAGAGCGTGCTAGCTGCTGAAACGTGAAGAAAGAAGCTGCAGAAGACTGGCACTGAGCGTGCAGCTTTCCAGCGGAGAGAAAAAGCTACTTGAACACTCTGCAAGCCTTTCCACTCCCAAAAACATGCACATGGAAGGAGCTGCTGCAAAAGCGATGCTGTGCTCGCTGCTGCTCCTCCTGAAGCTCTGGCTGCTAAATCTGAGGCTTTCCTTCCAATTTCAAGCTGCAAAGCACTTGCTGAATTGCAGGGAAAGTCCGGGAGGCATTTGCTGTGCTGGCACACTTTCTCCTTCCTAGACAGAGTGGAAAAGCTTTTCCCTGCCGTGTAGGCGACAGGAGACGCATTAGACAGGGATCCGGAGCTGTCCGAAGGTAAGCGCTTGTTCCCGGCCTCTTTCGGCACAAGCCCCCGCTCCGGAGCGCACCGCGGCCGGCAGGATGCTCTCTGCTGGCGAAGGTGCTGCTTCTCCGGCAAGGAAGCCTCAGCCGCTTCTCCTGCACACGGAGAGCGTGCTAGCTGCTGAAACGTGAAGAAAGAAGCTGCAGAAGACTGGCACTGAGCGTGCAGCTTTCCAGCGGAGAGAAAAAGCTACTTGAACACTCTGCAAGCCTTTCCACTCCCAAAAACATGCACATGGAAGGAGCTGCTGCAAAAGCGATGCTGTGCTCGCTGCTGCTCCTCCTGAAGCTCTGGCTGCTAAATCTGAGGCTTTCCTTCCAATTTCAAGCTGCAAAGCACTTGCTGAATTGCAGGGAAAGTCCGGGAGGCATTTGCTGTGCTGGCACACTTTCTCCTTCCTAGACAGAGTGGAAAAGCTTTTCCCTGCCGTGTAGGCGACAAGAGACGCATTAGACAGGGATCCGGAGCTGTCCGAAGGTAAGCGCCTGTTGCCGGCCTCTTTCGGCACAAGCCCCCGCTCCGGAGCGCACCGCGGCCGGCAGGATGCTCTCTGCCGGCGAAGGTGCCGCTTCTCCGGCAAGGAAGCCTCAGCCGCTTCTCCTGCACACGGAGAGCGTGCTAGCTGCTGAAACGTGAAGAAAGAAGCTGCAGAACACTGGCACTGAGCGTGCAGCTTTCCAGCGGAGAGAAAAAGCTACTTGAACACTCTGCAAGCCTTTCCACTCCCAAAAACATGCACATGGAAGGAGCTGCTGCAAAAGCGATGCTGTGCTCGCTGCTGCTCCTCCTGAAGCTCTGGCTGCTAAATCTGAGGCTTTCCTTCCAATTTCAAGCTGCAAAGCACTTGCTGAATTGCAGGGAAAGTCCGGGAGGCATTTGCTGTGCTGGCACACTTTCTCCTTCCTAGACAGAGTGGAAAAGCTTTTCCCTGCCGTGTAGGCGACAGGAGACGCATTAGACAGGGATCCGGAGCTGTCCGAAGGTAAGCGCTTGTTCCCGGCCTCTTTCGGCACAAGCCCCCGCTCCGGAGAGCACCGCGGCCGGCAGGATGCTCTCTGCCGGCGAAGGTGCTGCTTCTCCGGCAAGGAAGCCTCAGCCGCTTCTCCTGCACACGGAGAGCGTGCTAGCTGCTGAAACGTGAAGAAAGAAGCTGCAGAAGACTGGCACTGAGCGTGCAGCTTTCCAGCGGAGAGAAAAAGCTACTTGAACACTCTGCAAGCCTTTCCACTCCCAAAAACATGCACATGGAAGGAGCTGCTGCAAAAGCGATGCTGTGCTCGCTGCTGCTCCTCCTGAAGCTCTGGCTGCTAAATCTGAGGCTTTCCTTCCAATTTCAAGCTGCAAAGCACTTGCTGAATTGCAGGGAAAGTCCGGGAGGCATTTGCTGTGCTGGCACACTTTCTCCTTCCTAGACAGAGTGGAAAAGCTTTTCCCTGCCGTGTAGGCGACAAGAGACGCATTAGACAGGGATCCGGAGCTGTCCGAAGGTAAGCGCCTGTTCCCGGCCTCTTTCGGCACAAGCCCCCGCTCCGGAGCGCACCGCGGCCGGCAGGATGCTCTCTGCCGGCGAAGGTGCCGCTTCTCCGGCAAGGAAGCCTCAGCCGCTTCTCCTGCACACGGAGAGCGTGCTAGCTGCTGAAACGTGAAGAAAGAAGCTGCAGAAGACTGGCACTGAGCGTGCAGCTTTCCAGCGGAGAGAAAAAGCTACTTGAACACTCTGCAAGCCTTTCCACTCCCAAAAACATGCACATGGAAGGAGCTGCTGCAAAAGCGATGCTGTGCTCGCTGCTGCTCCTCCTGAAGCTCTGGCTGCTAAATCTGAGGCTTTCCTTCCAATTTCAAGCTGCAAAGCACTTGCTGAATTGCAGGGAAAGTCCGGGAGGCATTTGCTGCGCTGGCACACTTTCTCCTTCCTAGACAGAGTGGAAAAGCTTTTCCCTGCCGTGTAGGCGACAAGAGACGCATTAGACAGGGATCCGGAGCTGTCCGAAGGTAAGCGCTTGTTCCCGGCCTCTTTCGGCACAAGCCCCCGCTCCGGAGCGCACCGCGGCCGGCAGGATGCTCTCTGCCGGCGAAGGTGCCGCTTCTCCGGCAAGGAAGCCTCAGCCGCTTCTCCTGCACACGGAGAGCGTGCTAGCTGCTGAAACGTGAAGAAAGAAGCTGCAGAAGACTGGCACTGAGCGTGCAGCTTTCCAGCGGAGAGAAAAAGCTACTTGAACACTCTGCAAGCCTTTCCACTCCCAAAAACATGCACATGGAAGGAGCTGCTGCAAAAGCGATGCTGTGCTCGCTGCTGCTCGTCCTGAAGCTCTGGCTGCTAAATCTGAAGCTTTCCTTCCAATTTCAAGCTGCAAAGCACTTGCTGAATTGCAGGGAAAGTCCGGGAGGCATTTGCTGTGCTGGCATACTTTCTCCTTCCTAGACAGAGTGGAAAAGCTTTTCCCTGCCGTGTAGGCGACAAGAGACGCATTAGACAGGGATCCGGAGCTGTCCGAAGGTAAGCGCTTGTTCCCGGCCTCTTTCGGCACAAGCCCCCGCTCCGGAGCGCACCGCGGCCGGCAGGATGCTCTCTGCCGGCGAAGGTGCTGCTTCTCCGGCAAGGAAGCCTCAGCCGCTTCTCCTGCACACGGAGAGCGTGCTAGCTGCTGAAACGTGAAGAAAGAAGCTGCAGAAGACTGGCACTGAGCGTGCAGCTTTCCAGCGGAGAGAAAAAGCTACTTGAACACTCTGCAAGCCTTTCCACTCCCAAAAACATGCACATGGAAGGAGCTGCTGCAAAAGCGATGCTGTGCTCGCTGCTGCTCCTCCTGAAGCTCTGGCTGCTAAATCTGAGGCTTTCCTTCCAATTTCAAGCTGCAAAGCACTTGCTGAATTGCAGGGAAAGTCCGGGAGGCATTTGCTGTGCTGGCACACTTTCTCCTTCCTAGACAGAGTGGAAAAGCTTTTCCCTGCCGTGTAGGCGACAAGAGACGCATTAGACGGGCATCCGGAGCTGTCCGAAGGTAAGCGCCTGTTCCCGGCCTCTTTCGGCACAAGCCCCCGCTCCGGAGCGCACCGCGGCCGGCAGGATGCTCTCTGCCGGCGAAGGTGCCGCTTCTCCGGCAAGGAAGCCTCAGCCGCTTCTCCTGCACACGGAGAGCGTGCTAGCTGCTGAAACGTGAAGAAAGAAGCTGCAGAAGACTGGCACTGAGCGTGCAGCTTTCCAGCGGAGAGAAAAAGCTACTTGAACACTCTGCAAGCCTTTCCACTCCCAAAAACATGCACATGGAAGGAGCTGCTGCAAAAGCGATGCTGTGCTCGCTGCTGCTCCTCCTGAAGCTCTGGCTGCTAAATCTGAGGCTTTCCTTCCAATTTCAAGCTGCAAAGCACTTGCTGAATTGCAGGGAAAGTCCGGGAGGCATTTGCTGTGCTGGCACACTTTCTCCTTCCTAGACAGAGTGGAAAAGCTTTTCCCTGCCGTGTAGGCGACAAGAGACGCATTAGACAGGGATCCGGAGCTGTCCGAAGGTAAGCGCCTGTTGCCGGCCTCTTTCGGCACAAGCCCCCGCTCCGGAGCGCACCGCGGCCGGCAGGATGCTCTCTGCCGGCGAAGGTGCCGCTTCTCCGGCAAGGAAGCCTCAGCCGCTTCTCCTGCACACGGAGAGCGTGCTAGCTGCTGAAACGTGAAGAAAGAAGCTGCAGAAGACTGGCACTGAGCGTGCAGCTTTCCAGCGGAGAGAAAAAGCTACTTGAACACTCTGCAAGCCTTTCCACTCCCAAAAACATGCACATGGAAGGAGCTGCTGCAAAAGCGATGCTGTGCTCGCTGCTGCTCCTCCTGAAGCTCTGGCTGCTAAATCTGAGGCTTTCCTTCCAATTTCAAGCTGCAAAGCACTTGCTGAATTGCAGGGAAAGTCCGGGAGGCATTTGCTGTGCTGGCACACTTTCTCCTTCCTAGACAGAGTGGAAAAGCTTTTCCCTGCCGTGTAGGCGACAAGAGACGCATTAGACAGGGATCCGGAGCTGTCCGAAGGTAAGCGCTTGTTCCCGGCCTCTTTCGGCACAAGCCCCCGCTCCGGAGCGCACCGCGGCCGGCAGGATGCTCTCTGCCGGCGAAGGTGCCGCTTCTCCGGCAAGGAAGCCTCAGCCGCTTCTCCTGCACACGGAGAGCGTGCTAGCTGCTGAAACGTGAAGAAAGAAGCTGCAGAACACTGGCACTGAGCGTGCAGCTTTCCAGCGGAGAGAAAAAGCTACTTGAACACTCTGCAAGCCTTTCCACTCCCAAAAACATGCACATGGAAGGAGCTGCTGCAAAAGCGATGCTGTGCTCGCTGCTGCTCCTCCTGAAGCTCTGGCTGCTAAATCTGAGGCTTTCCTCCCAATTTCAAGCTGCAAAGCACTTGCTGAATTGCAGGGAAAGTCCGGGAGGCATTTGCTGTGCTGGCACACTTTCTCCTTCCTAGACAGAGTGGAAAAGCTTTTCCCTGCCGTGTAGGCGACAAGAGACGCATTAGACAGGGATCCGGAGCTGTCCGAAGGTAAGCGCCTGTTCCCGGCCTCTTTCGGCACAAGCCCCCGCTCCGGAGCGCACCGCGGCCGGCAGGATGCTCTCTGCCGGCGAAGGTGCCGCTTCTCCGGCAAGGAAGCCTCAGCCGCTTCTCCTGCACACGGAGAGCGTGCTAGCTGCTGAAACGTGAAGAAAGAAGCTGCAGAAGACTGGCACTGAGCGTGCAGCTTTCCAGCGGAGAGAAAAAGCTACTTGAACACTCTGCAAGCCTTTCCACTCCCAAAAACATGCACATGGAAGGAGCTGCTGCAAAAGCGATGCTGTGCTCGCTGCTGCTCCTCCTGAAGCTCTGGCTGCTAAATCTGAGGCTTTCCTTCCAATTTCAAGCTGCAAAGCACTTGCTGAATTGCAGGGAAAGTCCGGGAGGCATTTGCTGTGCTGGCACACTTTCTCCTTCCTAGACAGAGTGGAAAAGCTTTTCCCTGCCGTGTAGGCGACAAGAGACGCATTAGACAGGGATCCGGAGCTGTCCGAAGGTAAGCGCCTGTTCCCGGCCTCTTTCGGCACAAGCCCCCGCTCCGGAGCGCACCGCGGCCGGCAGGATGCTCTCTGCCGGCGAAGGTGCCGCTTCTCCGGCAAGGAAGCCTCAGCCGCTTCTCCTGCACACGGAGAGCGTGCTAGCTGCTGAAACGTGAAGAAAGAAGCTGCAGAAGACTGGCACTGAGCGTGCAGCTTTCCAGCGGAGAGAAAAAGCTACTTGAACACTCTGCAAGCCTTTCCACTCCCAAAAACATGCACATGGAAGGAGCTGCTGCAAAAGCGATGCTGTGCTCGCTGCTGCTCCTCCTGAAGCTCTGGCTGCTAAATCTGAGGCTTTCCTTCCAATTTCAAGCTGCAAAGCACTTGCTGAATTGCAGGGAAAGTCCGGGAGGCATTTGCTGTGCTGGCACACTTTCTCCTTCCTAGACAGAGTGGAAAAGCTTTTCCCTGCCGTGTAGGCGACAAGAGACGCATTAGACAGGGATCCGGAGCTGTCCGAAGGTAAGCGCCTGTTCCCGGCCTCTTTCGGCACAAGCCCCCGCTCCGGAGCGCACCGCGGCCGGCAGGATGCTCTCTGCCGGCGAAGGTGCCGCTTCTCCGGCAAGGAAGCCTCAGCCGCTTCTCCTGCACACGGAGAGCGTGCTAGCTGCTGAAACGTGAAGAAAGAAGCTGCAGAAGACTGGCACTGAGCGTGCAGCTTTCCAGCGGAGAGAAAAAGCTACTTGAACACTCTGCAAGCCTTTCCACTCCCAAAAACATGCACATGGAAGGAGCTGCTGCAAAAGCGATGCTGTGCTCGCTGCTGCTCCTCCTGAAGCTCTGGCTGCTAAATCTGAGGCTTTCCTTCCAATTTCAAGCTGCAAAGCACTTGCTGAATTGCAGGGAAAGTCCGGGAGGCATTTGCTGTGCTGGCACACTTTCTCCTTCCTAGACAGAGTGGAAAAGCTTTTCCCTGCCGTGTAGGCGACAGGAGACGCATTAGACAGGGATCCGGAGCTGTCCGAAGGTAAGCGCTTGTTCCCGGCCTCTTTCGGCACAAGCCCCCGCTCCGGAGCGCACCGCGGCCGGCAGGATGCTCTCTGCTGGCGAAGGTGCTGCTTCTCCGGCAAGGAAGCCTCAGCCGCTTCTCCTGCACACGGAGAGCGTGCTAGCTGCTGAAACGTGAAGAAAGAAGCTGCAGAAGACTGGCACTGAGCGTGCAGCTTTCCAGCGGAGAGAAAAAGCTACTTGAACACTCTGCAAGCCTTTCCACTCCCAAAAACATGCACATGGAAGGAGCTGCTGCAAAAGCGATGCTGTGCTCGCTGCTGCTCCTCCTGAAGCTCTGGCTGCTAAATCTGAGGCTTTCCTTCCAATTTCAAGCTGCAAAGCACTTGCTGAATTGCAGGGAAAGTCCGGGAGGCATTTGCTGTGCTGGCACACTTTCTCCTTCCTAGACAGAGTGGAAAAGCTTTTCCCTGCCGTGTAGGCGACAAGAGACGCATTAGACAGGGATCCGGAGCTGTCCGAAGGTAAGCGCCTGTTCCCGGCCTCTTTCGGCACAAGCCCCCGCTCCGGAGCGCACCGCGGCCGGCAGGATGCTCTCTGCCGGCGAAGGTGCCGCTTCTCCGGCAAGGAAGCCTCAGCCGCTTCTCCTGCACACGGAGAGCGTGCTAGCTGCTGAAACGTGAAGAAAGAAGCTGCAGAACACTGGCACTGAGCGTGCAGCTTTCCAGCGGAGAGAAAAAGCTACTTGAACACTCTGCAAGCCTTTCCACTCCCAAAAACATGCACATGGAAGGAGCTGCTGCAAAAGCGATGCTGTGCTCGCTGCTGCTCCTCCTGAAGCTCTGGCTGCTAAATCTGAGGCTTTCCTTCCAATTTCAAGCTGCAAAGCACTTGCTGAATTGCAGGGAAAGTCCGGGAGGCATTTGCTGTGCTGGCACACTTTCTCCTTCCTAGACAGAGTGGAAAAGCTTTTCCCTGCCGTGTAGGCGACAGGAGACGCATTAGACAGGGATCCGGAGCTGTCCGAAGGTAAGCGCTTGTTCCCGGCCTCTTTCGGCACAAGCCCCCGCTCCGGAGAGCACCGCGGCCGGCAGGATGCTCTCTGCCGGCGAAGGTGCTGCTTCTCCGGCAAGGAAGCCTCAGCCGCTTCTCCTGCACACGGAGAGCGTGCTAGCTGCTGAAACGTGAAGAAAGAAGCTGCAGAAGACTGGCACTGAGCGTGCAGCTTTCCAGCGGAGAGAAAAAGCTACTTGAACACTCTGCAAGCCTTTCCACTCCCAAAAACATGCACATGGAAGGAGCTGCTGCAAAAGCGATGCTGTGCTCGCTGCTGCTCCTCCTGAAGCTCTGGCTGCTAAATCTGAGGCTTTCCTTCCAATTTCAAGCTGCAAAGCACTTGCTGAATTGCAGGGAAAGTCCGGGAGGCATTTGCTGTGCTGGCACACTTTCTCCTTCCTAGACAGAGTGGAAAAGCTTTTCCCTGCCGTGTAGGCGACAAGAGACGCATTAGACAGGGATCCGGAGCTGTCCGAAGGTAAGCGCCTGTTCCCGGCCTCTTTCGGCACAAGCCCCCGCTCCGGAGCACACCGCGGCCGGCAGGATGCTCTCTGCCGGCGAAGGTGCCGCTTCTCCGGCAAGGAAGCCTCAGCCGCTTCTCCTGCACACGGAGAGCGTGCTAGCTGCTGAAACGTGAAGAAAGAAGCTGCAGAAGACTGGCACTGAGCGTGCAGCTTTCCAGCGGAGAGAAAAAGCTACTTGAACACTCTGCAAGCCTTTCCACTCCCAAAAACATGCACATGGAAGGAGCTGCTGCAAAAGCGATGCTGTGCTCGCTGCTGCTCCTCCTGAAGCTCTGGCTGCTAAATCTGAGGCTTTCCTTCCAATTTCAAGCTGCAAAGCACTTGCTGAATTGCAGGGAAAGTCCGGGAGGCATTTGCTGCGCTGGCACACTTTCTCCTTCCTAGACAGAGTGGAAAAGCTTTTCCCTGCCGTGTAGGCGACAAGAGACGCATTAGACAGGGATCCGGAGCTGTCCGAAGGTAAGCGCTTGTTCCCGGCCTCTTTCGGCACAAGCCCCCGCTCCGGAGCGCACCGCGGCCGGCAGGATGCTCTCTGCCGGCGAAGGTGCCGCTTCTCCGGCAAGGAAGCCTCAGCCGCTTCTCCTGCACACGGAGAGCGTGCTAGCTGCTGAAACGTGAAGAAAGAAGCTGCAGAAGACTGGCACTGAGCGTGCAGCTTTCCAGCGGAGAGAAAAAGCTACTTGAACACTCTGCAAGCCTTTCCACTCCCAAAAACATGCACATGGAAGGAGCTGCTGCAAAAGCGATGCTGTGCTCGCTGCTGCTCGTCCTGAAGCTCTGGCTGCTAAATCTGAAGCTTTCCTTCCAATTTCAAGCTGCAAAGCACTTGCTGAATTGCAGGGAAAGTCCGGGAGGCATTTGCTGTGCTGGCATACTTTCTCCTTCCTAGACAGAGTGGAAAAGCTTTTCCCTGCCGTGTAGGCGACAAGAGACGCATTAGACAGGGATCCGGAGCTGTCCGAAGGTAAGCGCTTGTTCCCGGCCTCTTTCGGCACAAGCCCCCGCTCCGGAGCGCACCGCGGCCGGCAGGATGCTCTCTGCCGGCGAAGGTGCCGCTTCTCCGGCAAGGAAGCCTCAGCCGCTTCTCCTGCACACGGAGAGCGTGCTAGCTGCTGAAACGTGAAGAAAGAAGCTGCAGAAGACTGGCACTGAGCGTGCAGCTTTCCAGCGGAGAGAAAAAGCTACTTGAACACTCTGCAAGCCTTTCCACTCCCAAAAACATGCACATGGAAGGAGCTGCTGCAAAAGCGATGCTGTGCTCGCTGCTGCTCCTCCTGAAGCTCTGGCTGCTAAATCTGAGGCTTTCCTCCCAATTTCAAGCTGCAAAGCACTTGCTGAATTGCAGGGAAAGTCCGGGAGGCATTTGCTGTGCTGGCACACTTTCTCCTTCCTAGACAGAGTGGAAAAGCTTTTCCCTGCCGTGTAGGCGACAAGAGACGCATTAGACAGGGATCCGGAGCTGTCCGAAGGTAAGCGCCTGTTCCCGGCCTCTTTCGGCACAAGCCCCCGCTCCGGAGCGCACCGCGGCCGGCAGGATGCTCTCTGCCGGCGAAGGTGCCGCTTCTCCGGCAAGGAAGCCTCAGCCGCTTCTCCTGCACACGGAGAGCGTGCTAGCTGCTGAAACGTGAAGAAAGAAGCTGCAGAAGACTGGCACTGAGCGTGCAGCTTTCCAGCGGAGAGAAAAAGCTACTTGAACACTCTGCAAGCCTTTCCACTCCCAAAAACATGCACATGGAAGGAGCTGCTGCAAAAGCGATGCTGTGCTCGCTGCTGCTCCTCCTGAAGCTCTGGCTGCTAAATCTGAGGCTTTCCTTCCAATTTCAAGCTGCAAAGCACTTGCTGAATTGCAGGGAAAGTCCGGGAGGCATTTGCTGTGCTGGCACACTTTCTCCTTCCTAGACAGAGTGGAAAAGCTTTTCCCTGCCGTGTAGGCGACAAGAGACGCATTAGACAGGGATCCGGAGCTGTCCGAAGGTAAGCGCCTGTTCCCGGCCTCTTTCGGCACAAGCCCCCGCTCCGGAGCGCACCGCGGCCGGCAGGATGCTCTCTGCCGGCGAAGGTGCCGCTTCTCCGGCAAGGAAGCCTCAGCCGCTTCTCCTGCACACGGAGAGCGTGCTAGCTGCTGAAACGTGAAGAAAGAAGCTGCAGAAGACTGGCACTGAGCGTGCAGCTTTCCAGCGGAGAGAAAAAGCTACTTGAACACTCTGCAAGCCTTTCCACTCCCAAAAACATGCACATGGAAGGAGCTGCTGCAAAAGCGATGCTGTGCTCGCTGCTGCTCCTCCTGAAGCTCTGGCTGCTAAATCTGAGGCTTTCCTTCCAATTTCAAGCTGCAAAGCACTTGCTGAATTGCAGGGAAAGTCCGGGAGGCATTTGCTGTGCTGGCACACTTTCTCCTTCCTAGACAGAGTGGAAAAGCTTTTCCCTGCCGTGTAGGCGACAGGAGACGCATTAGACAGGGATCCGGAGCTGTCCGAAGGTAAGCGCTTGTTCCCGGCCTCTTTCGGCACAAGCCCCCGCTCCGGAGCGCACCGCGGCCGGCAGGATGCTCTCTGCTGGCGAAGGTGCTGCTTCTCCGGCAAGGAAGCCTCAGCCGCTTCTCCTGCACACGGAGAGCGTGCTAGCTGCTGAAACGTGAAGAAAGAAGCTGCAGAAGACTGGCACTGAGCGTGCAGCTTTCCAGCGGAGAGAAAAAGCTACTTGAACACTCTGCAAGCCTTTCCACTCCCAAAAACATGCACATGGAAGGAGCTGCTGCAAAAGCGATGCTGTGCTCGCTGCTGCTCCTCCTGAAGCTCTGGCTGCTAAATCTGAGGCTTTCCTTCCAATTTCAAGCTGCAAAGCACTTGCTGAATTGCAGGGAAAGTCCGGGAGGCATTTGCTGTGCTGGCACACTTTCTCCTTCCTAGACAGAGTGGAAAAGCTTTTCCCTGCCGTGTAGGCGACAAGAGACGCATTAGACAGGGATCCGGAGCTGTCCGAAGGTAAGCGCCTGTTGCCGGCCTCTTTCGGCACAAGCCCCCGCTCCGGAGCGCACCGCGGCCGGCAGGATGCTCTCTGCCGGCGAAGGTGCCGCTTCTCCGGCAAGGAAGCCTCAGCCGCTTCTCCTGCACACGGAGAGCGTGCTAGCTGCTGAAACGTGAAGAAAGAAGCTGCAGAACACTGGCACTGAGCGTGCAGCTTTCCAGCGGAGAGAAAAAGCTACTTGAACACTCTGCAAGCCTTTCCACTCCCAAAAACATGCACATGGAAGGAGCTGCTGCAAAAGCGATGCTGTGCTCGCTGCTGCTCCTCCTGAAGCTCTGGCTGCTAAATCTGAGGCTTTCCTTCCAATTTCAAGCTGCAAAGCACTTGCTGAATTGCAGGGAAAGTCCGGGAGGCATTTGCTGTGCTGGCACACTTTCTCCTTCCTAGACAGAGTGGAAAAGCTTTTCCCTGCCGTGTAGGCGACAGGAGACGCATTAGACAGGGATCCGGAGCTGTCCGAAGGTAAGCGCTTGTTCCCGGCCTCTTTCGGCACAAGCCCCCGCTCCGGAGAGCACCGCGGCCGGCAGGATGCTCTCTGCCGGCGAAGGTGCTGCTTCTCCGGCAAGGAAGCCTCAGCCGCTTCTCCTGCACACGGAGAGCGTGCTAGCTGCTGAAACGTGAAGAAAGAAGCTGCAGAAGACTGGCACTGAGCGTGCAGCTTTCCAGCGGAGAGAAAAAGCTACTTGAACACTCTGCAAGCCTTTCCACTCCCAAAAACATGCACATGGAAGGAGCTGCTGCAAAAGCGATGCTGTGCTCGCTGCTGCTCCTCCTGAAGCTCTGGCTGCTAAATCTGAGGCTTTCCTTCCAATTTCAAGCTGCAAAGCACTTGCTGAATTGCAGGGAAAGTCCGGGAGGCATTTGCTGTGCTGGCACACTTTCTCCTTCCTAGACAGAGTGGAAAAGCTTTTCCCTGCCGTGTAGGCGACAAGAGACGCATTAGACAGGGATCCGGAGCTGTCCGAAGGTAAGCGCCTGTTCCCGGCCTCTTTCGGCACAAGCCCCCGCTCCGGAGCGCACCGCGGCCGGCAGGATGCTCTCTGCCGGCGAAGGTGCCGCTTCTCCGGCAAGGAAGCCTCAGCCGCTTCTCCTGCACACGGAGAGCGTGCTAGCTGCTGAAACGTGAAGAAAGAAGCTGCAGAAGACTGGCACTGAGCGTGCAGCTTTCCAGCGGAGAGAAAAAGCTACTTGAACACTCTGCAAGCCTTTCCACTCCCAAAAACATGCACATGGAAGGAGCTGCTGCAAAAGCGATGCTGTGCTCGCTGCTGCTCCTCCTGAAGCTCTGGCTGCTAAATCTGAGGCTTTCCTTCCAATTTCAAGCTGCAAAGCACTTGCTGAATTGCAGGGAAAGTCCGGGAGGCATTTGCTGCGCTGGCACACTTTCTCCTTCCTAGACAGAGTGGAAAAGCTTTTCCCTGCCGTGTAGGCGACAAGAGACGCATTAGACAGGGATCCGGAGCTGTCCGAAGGTAAGCGCTTGTTCCCGGCCTCTTTCGGCACAAGCCCCCGCTCCGGAGCGCACCGCGGCCGGCAGGATGCTCTCTGCCGGCGAAGGTGCCGCTTCTCCGGCAAGGAAGCCTCAGCCGCTTCTCCTGCACACGGAGAGCGTGCTAGCTGCTGAAACGTGAAGAAAGAAGCTGCAGAAGACTGGCACTGAGCGTGCAGCTTTCCAGCGGAGAGAAAAAGCTACTTGAACACTCTGCAAGCCTTTCCACTCCCAAAAACATGCACATGGAAGGAGCTGCTGCAAAAGCGATGCTGTGCTCGCTGCTGCTCGTCCTGAAGCTCTGGCTGCTAAATCTGAAGCTTTCCTTCCAATTTCAAGCTGCAAAGCACTTGCTGAATTGCAGGGAAAGTCCGGGAGGCATTTGCTGTGCTGGCATACTTTCTCCTTCCTAGACAGAGTGGAAAAGCTTTTCCCTGCCGTGTAGGCGACAAGAGACGCATTAGACAGGGATCCGGAGCTGTCCGAAGGTAAGCGCTTGTTCCCGGCCTCTTTCGGCACAAGCCCCCGCTCCGGAGCGCACCGCGGCCGGCAGGATGCTCTCTGCCGGCGAAGGTGCTGCTTCTCCGGCAAGGAAGCCTCAGCCGCTTCTCCTGCACACGGAGAGCGTGCTAGCTGCTGAAACGTGAAGAAAGAAGCTGCAGAAGACTGGCACTGAGCGTGCAGCTTTCCAGCGGAGAGAAAAAGCTACTTGAACACTCTGCAAGCCTTTCCACTCCCAAAAACATGCACATGGAAGGAGCTGCTGCAAAAGCGATGCTGTGCTCGCTGCTGCTCCTCCTGAAGCTCTGGCTGCTAAATCTGAGGCTTTCCTTCCAATTTCAAGCTGCAAAGCACTTGCTGAATTGCAGGGAAAGTCCGGGAGGCATTTGCTGTGCTGGCACACTTTCTCCTTCCTAGACAGAGTGGAAAAGCTTTTCCCTGCCGTGTAGGCGACAAGAGACGCATTAGACGGGCATCCGGAGCTGTCCGAAGGTAAGCGCCTGTTCCCGGCCTCTTTCGGCACAAGCCCCCGCTCCGGAGCGCACCGCGGCCGGCAGGATGCTCTCTGCCGGCGAAGGTGCCGCTTCTCCGGCAAGGAAGCCTCAGCCGCTTCTCCTGCACACGGAGAGCGTGCTAGCTGCTGAAACGTGAAGAAAGAAGCTGCAGAAGACTGGCACTGAGCGTGCAGCTTTCCAGCGGAGAGAAAAAGCTACTTGAACACTCTGCAAGCCTTTCCACTCCCAAAAACATGCACATGGAAGGAGCTGCTGCAAAAGCGATGCTGTGCTCGCTGCTGCTCCTCCTGAAGCTCTGGCTGCTAAATCTGAGGCTTTCCTTCCAATTTCAAGCTGCAAAGCACTTGCTGAATTGCAGGGAAAGTCCGGGAGGCATTTGCTGTGCTGGCACACTTTCTCCTTCCTAGACAGAGTGGAAAAGCTTTTCCCTGCCGTGTAGGCGACAAGAGACGCATTAGACAGGGATCCGGAGCTGTCCGAAGGTAAGCGCTTGTTCCCGGCCTCTTTCGGCACAAGCCCCCGCTCCGGAGCGCACCGCGGCCGGCAGGATGCTCTCTGCCGGCGAAGGTGCCGCTTCTCCGGCAAGGAAGCCTCAGCCGCTTCTCCTGCACACGGAGAGCGTGCTAGCTGCTGAAACGTGAAGAAAGAAGCTGCAGAAGACTGGCACTGAGCGTGCAGCTTTCCAGCGGAGAGAAAAAGCTACTTGAACACTCTGCAAGCCTTTCCACTCCCAAAAACATGCACATGGAAGGAGCTGCTGCAAAAGCGATGCTGTGCTCGCTGCTGCTCCTCCTGAAGCTCTGGCTGCTAAATCTGAGGCTTTCCTTCCAATTTCAAGCTGCAAAGCACTTGCTGAATTGCAGGGAAAGTCCGGGAGGCATTTGCTGTGCTGGCACACTTTCTCCTTCCTAGACAGAGTGGAAAAGCTTTTCCCTGCCGTGTAGGCGACAAGAGACGCATTAGACCGGGATCCGGAGCTGTCCGAAGGTAAGCGCCTGTTGCCGGCCTCTTTCGGCACAAGCCCCCGCTCCGGAGCGCACCGCGGCCGGCAGGATGCTCTCTGCCGGCGAAGGTGCCGCTTCTCCGGCAAGGAAGCCTCAGCCGCTTCTCCTGCACACGGAGAGCGTGCTAGCTGCTGAAACGTGAAGAAAGAAGCTGCAGAAGACTAGCACTGAGCGTGCAGCTTTCCAGCGGAGAGAAAAAGCTACTTGAACACTCTGCAAGCCTTTCCACTCCCAAAAACATGCACATGGAAGGAGCTGCTGCAAAAGCGATGCTGTGCTCGCTGCTGCTCCTCCTGAAGCTCTGGCTGCTAAATCTGAGGCTTTCCTTCCAATTTCAAGCTGCAAAGCACTTGCTGAATTGCAGGGAAAGTCCGGGAGGCATTTGCTGTGCTGGCACACTTTCTCCTTCCTAGACAGAGTGGAAAAGCTTTTCCCTGCCGTGTAGGCGACAAGAGACGCATTAGACCGGGATCCGGAGCTGTCCGAAGGTAAGCGCCTGTTGCCGGCCTCTTTCGGCACAAGCCCCCGCTCCGGAGCGCACCGCGGCCGGCAGGATGCTCTCTGCCGGCGAAGGTGCCGCTTCTCCGGCAAGGAAGCCTCAGCCGCTTCTCCTGCACACGGAGAGCGTGCTAGCTGCTGAAACGTGAAGAAAGAAGCTGCAGAAGACTGGCACTGAGCGTGCAGCTTTCCAGCGGAGAGAAAAAGCTACTTGAACACTCTGCAAGCCTTTCCACTCCCAAAAACATGCACATGGAAGGAGCTGCTGCAAAAGCGATGCTGTGCTCGCTGCTGCTCCTCCTGAAGCTCTGGCTGCTAAATCTGAGGCTTTCCTTCCAATTTCAAGCTGCAAAGCACTTGCTGAATTGCAGGGAAAGTCCGGGAGGCATTTGCTGTGCTGGCACACTTTCTCCTTCCTAGACAGAGTGGAAAAGCTTTTCCCTGCCGTGTAGGCGACAAGAGACGCATTAGACCGGGATCCGGAGCTGTCCGAAGGTAAGCGCCTGTTGCCGGCCTCTTTCGGCACAAGCCCCCGCTCCGGAGCGCACCGCGGCCGGCAGGATGCTCTCTGCCGGCGAAGGTGCCGCTTCTCCGGCAAGGAAGCCTCAGCCGCTTCTCCTGCACACGGAGAGCGTGCTAGCTGCTGAAACGTGAAGAAAGAAGCTGCAGAACACTGGCACTGAGCGTGCAGCTTTCCAGCGGAGAGAAAAAGCTACTTGAACACTCTGCAAGCCTTTCCACTCCCAAAAACATGCACATGGAAGGAGCTGCTGCAAAAGCGATGCTGTGCTCGCTGCTGCTCCTCCTGAAGCTCTGGCTGCTAAATCTGAGGCTTTCCTTCCAATTTCAAGCTGCAAAGCACTTGCTGAATTGCAGGGAAAGTCCGGGAGGCATTTGCTGTGCTGGCACACTTTCTCCTTCCTAGACAGAGTGGAAAAGCTTTTCCCTGCCGTGTAGGCGACAAGAGACGCATTAGACGGGCATCCGGAGCTGTCCGAAGGTAAGCGCCTGTTGCCGGCCTCTTTCGGCACAAGCCCCCGCTCCGGAGCGCACCGCGGCCGGCAGGATGCTCTCTGCCGGCGAAGGTGCCGCTTCTCCGGCAAGGAAGCCTCAGCCGCTTCTCCTGCACACGGAGAGCGTGCTAGCTGCTGAAACGTGAAGAAAGAAGCTGCAGAACACTGGCACTGAGCGTGCAGCTTTCCAGCGGAGAGAAAAAGCTACTTGAACACTCTGCAAGCCTTTCCACTCCCAAAAACATGCACATGGAAGGAGCTGCTGCAAAAGCGATGCTGTGCTCGCTGCTGCTCCTCCTGAAGCTCTGGCTGCTAAATCTGAGGCTTTCCTTCCAATTTCAAGCTGCAAAGCACTTGCTGAATTGCAGGGAAAGTCCGGGAGGCATTTGCTGTGCTGGCACACTTTCTCCTTCCTAGACAGAGTGGAAAAGCTTTTCCCTGCCGTGTAGGCGACAAGAGACGCATTAGACAGGGATCCGGAGCTGTCCGAAGGTAAGCGCTTGTTCCC
Source organism: Fringilla coelebs (assembly GCF_963513975.1). Classification (NCBI taxonomy): domain Eukaryota; kingdom Metazoa; phylum Chordata; class Aves; order Passeriformes; family Fringillidae; genus Fringilla; species Fringilla coelebs. The sequence continues at coordinate 65,212 of NW_028167314.1, read as the reverse complement.
GGCCTCGTTCGGCACAAGCCCCCGCTCCGGAGCGCACCGCGGCCGGCAGGATGCTCTCTGCCGGCGAAGGTGCCGCTTCTCCGGCAAGGAAGCCTCAGCCGCTTCTCCTGCACACGGAGAGCGTGCTAGCTGCTGAAACGTGAAGAAAGAAGCTGCAGAAGACTGGCACTGAGCGTGCAGCTTTCCAGCGGAGAGAAAAAGCTACTTGAACACTCTGCAAGCCTTTCCACTCCCAAAAACATGCACATGGAAGGAGCTGCTGCAAAAGCGATGCTGTGCTCGCTGCTGCTCCTCCTGAAGCTCTGGCTGCTAAATCTGAGGCTTTCCTTCCAATTTCAAGCTGCAAAGCACTTGCTGAATTGCAGGGAAAGTCCGGGAGGCATTTGCTGTGCTGGCACACTTTCTCCTTCCTAGACAGAGTGGAAAAGCTTTTCCCTGCCGTGTAGGCGACAAGAGACGCATTAGACAGGGATCCGGAGCTGTCCGAAGGTAAGCGCTTGTTCCCGGCCTCTTTCGGCACAAGCCCCCGCTCCGGAGCGCACCGCGGCCGGCAGGATGCTCTCTGCCGGCGAAGGTGCCGCTTCTCCGGCAAGGAAGCCTCAGCCGCTTCTCCTGCACACGGAGAGCGTGCTAGCTGCTGAAACGTGAAGAAAGAAGCTGCAGAACACTGGCACTGAGCGTGCAGCTTTCCAGCGGAGAGAAAAAGCTACTTGAACACTCTGCAAGCCTTTCCACTCCCAAAAACATGCACATGGAAGGAGCTGCTGCAAAAGCGATGCTGTGCTCGCTGCTGCTCCTCCTGAAGCTCTGGCTGCTAAATCTGAGGCTTTCCTTCCAATTTCAAGCTGCAAAGCACTTGCTGAATTGCAGGGAAAGTCCGGGAGGCATTTGCTGTGCTGGCACACTTTCTCCTTCCTAGACAGAGTGGAAAAGCTTTTCCCTGCCGTGTAGGCGACAAGAGACGCATTAGACCGGGATCCGGAGCTGTCCGAAGGTAAGCGCCTGTTGCCGGCCTCTTTCGGCACAAGCCCCCGCTCCGGAGCGCACCGCGGCCGGCAGGATGCTCTCTGCCGGCGAAGGTGCCGCTTCTCCGGCAAGGAAGCCTCAGCCGCTTCTCCTGCACACGGAGAGCGTGCTAGCTGCTGAAACGTGAAGAAAGAAGCTGCAGAACACTGGCACTGAGCGTGCAGCTTTCCAGCGGAGAGAAAAAGCTACTTGAACACTCTGCAAGCCTTTCCACTCCCAAAAACATGCACATGGAAGGAGCTGCTGCAAAAGCGATGCTGTGCTCGCTGCTGCTCCTCCTGAAGCTCTGGCTGCTAAATCTGAGGCTTTCCTTCCAATTTCAAGCTGCAAAGCACTTGCTGAATTGCAGGGAAAGTCCGGGAGGCATTTGCTGTGCTGGCACACTTTCTCCTTCCTAGACAGAGTGGAAAAGCTTTTCCCTGCCGTGTAGGCGACAAGAGACGCATTAGACAGGGATCCGGAGCTGTCCGAAGGTAAGCGCCTGTTCCCGGCCTCTTTCGGCACAAGCCCCCGCTCCGGAGCGCACCGCGGCCGGCAGGATGCTCTCTGCCGGCGAAGGTGCCGCTTCTCCGGCAAGGAAGCCTCAGCCGCTTCTCCTGCACACGGAGAGCGTGCTAGCTGCTGAAACGTGAAGAAAGAAGCTGCAGAACACTGGCACTGAGCGTGCAGCTTTCCAGCGGAGAGAAAAAGCTACTTGAACACTCTGCAAGCCTTTCCACTCCCAAAAACATGCACATGGAAGGAGCTGCTGCAAAAGCGATGCTGTGCTCGCTGCTGCTCCTCCTGAAGCTCTGGCTGCTAAATCTGAGGCTTTCCTTCCAATTTCAAGCTGCAAAGCACTTGCTGAATTGCAGGGAAAGTCCGGGAGGCATTTGCTGTGCTGGCACACTTTCTCCTTCCTAGACAGAGTGGAAAAGCTTTTCCCTGCCGTGTAGGCGACAAGAGACGCATTAGACCGGGATCCGGAGCTGTCCGAAGGTAAGCGCCTGTTGCCGGCCTCTTTCGGCACAAGCCCCCGCTCCGGAGCGCACCGCGGCCGGCAGGATGCTCTCTGCCGGCGAAGGTGCCGCTTCTCCGGCAAGGAAGCCTCAGCCGCTTCTCCTGCACACGGAGAGCGTGCTAGCTGCTGAAACGTGAAGAAAGAAGCTGCAGAAGACTGGCACTGAGCGTGCAGCTTTCCAGCGGAGAGAAAAAGCTACTTGAACACTCTGCAAGCCTTTCCACTCCCAAAAACATGCACATGGAAGGAGCTGCTGCAAAAGCGATGCTGTGCTCGCTGCTGCTCCTCCTGAAGCTCTGGCTGCTAAATCTGAGGCTTTCCTTCCAATTTCAAGCTGCAAAGCACTTGCTGAATTGCAGGGAAAGTCCGGGAGGCATTTGCTGTGCTGGCACACTTTCTCCTTCCTAGACAGAGTGGAAAAGCTTTTCCCTGCCGTGTAGGCGACAGGAGACGCATTAGACGGGCATCCGGAGCTGTCCGAAGGTAAGCGCCTGTTCCCGGCCTCTTTCGGCACAAGCCCCCGCTCCGGAGCGCACCGCGGCCGGCAGGATGCTCTCTGCCGGCGAAGGTGCCGCTTCTCCGGCAAGGAAGCCTCAGCCGCTTCTCCTGCACACGGAGAGCGTGCTAGCTGCTGAAACGTGAAGAAAGAAGCTGCAGAAGACTGGCACTGAGCGTGCAGCTTTCCAGCGGAGAGAAAAAGCTACTTGAACACTCTGCAAGCCTTTCCACTCCCAAAAACATGCACATGGAAGGAGCTGCTGCAAAAGCGATGCTGTGCTCGCTGCTGCTCCTCCTGAAGCTCTGGCTGCTAAATCTGAGGCTTTCCTTCCAATTTCAAGCTGCAAAGCACTTGCTGAATTGCAGGGAAAGTCCGGGAGGCATTTGCTGTGCTGGCACACTTTCTCCTTCCTAGACAGAGTGGAAAAGCTTTTCCCTGCCGTGTAGGCGACAAGAGACGCATTAGACAGGGATCCGGAGCTGTCCGAAGGTAAGCGCCTGTTGCCGGCCTCTTTCGGCACAAGCCCCCGCTCCGGAGCGCACCGCGGCCGGCAGGATGCTCTCTGCCGGCGAAGGTGCTGCTTCTCCGGCAAGGAAGCCTCAGCCGCTTCTCCTGCACACGGAGAGCGTGCTAGCTGCTGAAACGTGAAGAAAGAAGCTGCAGAAGACTGGCACTGAGCGTGCAGCTTTCCAGCGGAGAGAAAAAGCTACTTGAACACTCTGCAAGCCTTTCCACTCCCAAAAACATGCACATGGAAGGAGCTGCTGCAAAAGCGATGCTGTGCTCGCTGCTGCTCGTCCTGAAGCTCTGGCTGCTAAATCTGAGGCTTTCCTTCCAATTTCAAGCTGCAAAGCACTTGCTGAATTGCAGGGAAAGTCCGGGAGGCATTTGCTGTGCTGGCACACTTTCTCCTTCCTAGACAGAGTGGAAAAGCTTTTCCCTGCCGTGTAGGCGACAAGAGACGCATTAGACAGGGATCCGGAGCTGTCCGAAGGTAAGGGCCTGTTCCCGGCCTCTTTCGGCACAAGCCCCCGCTCCGGAGCGCACCGCGGCCGGCAGGATGCTCTCTGCCGGCGAAGGTGCCGCTTCTCCGGCAAGGAAGCCTCAGCCGCTTCTCCTGCACACGGAGAGCGTGCTAGCTGCTGAAACGTGAAGAAAGAAGCTGCAGAAGACTGGCACTGAGCGTGCAGCTTTCCAGCGGAGAGAAAAAGCGACTTGAACACTCTGCAAGCCTTTCCACTCCCAAAAACATGCACATGGAAGGAGCTGCTGCAAAAGCGATGCTGTGCTCGCTGCTGCTCCTCCTGAAGCTCTGGCTGCTAAATCTGAGGCTTTCCTTCCAATTTCAAGCTGCAAAGCACTTGCTGAATTGCAGGGAAAGTCCGGGAGGCATTTGCTGTGCTGGCACACTTTCTCCTTCCTAGACAGAGTGGAAAAGCTTTTCCCTGCCGTGTAGGCGACAAGAGACGCATTAGACAGGGATCCGGAGCTGTCCGAAGGTAAGCGCCTGTTGCCGGCCTCTTTCGGCACAAGCCCCCGCTCCGGAGCGCACCGCGGCCGGCAGGATGCTCTCTGCCGGCGAAGGTGCCGCTTCTCCGGCAAGGAAGCCTCAGCCGCTTCTCCTGCACACGGAGAGCGTGCTAGCTGCTGAAACGTGAAGAAAGAAGCTGCAGAAGACTGGCACTGAGCGTGCAGCTTTCCAGCGGAGAGAAAAAGCTACTTGAACACTCTGCAAGCCTTTCCACTCCCAAAAACATGCACATGGAAGGAGCTGCTGCAAAAGCGATGCTGTGCTCGCTGCTGCTCCTCCTGAAGCTCTGGCTGCTAAATCTGAGGCTTTCCTTCCAATTTCAAGCTGCAAAGCACTTGCTGAATTGCAGGGAAAGTCCGGGAGGCATTTGCTGTGCTGGCACACTTTCTCCTTCCTAGACAGAGTGGAAAAGCTTTTCCCTGCCGTGTAGGCGACAAGAGACGCATTAGACCGGGATCCGGAGCTGTCCGAAGGTAAGCGCCTGTTGCCGGCCTCTTTCGGCACAAGCCCCCGCTCCGGAGCGCACCGCGGCCGGCAGGATGCTCTCTGCCGGCGAAGGTGCCGCTTCTCCGGCAAGGAAGCCTCAGCCGCTTCTCCTGCACACGGAGAGCGTGCTAGCTGCTGAAACGTGAAGAAAGAAGCTGCAGAAGACTGGCACTGAGCGTGCAGCTTTCCAGCGGAGAGAAAAAGCTACTTGAACACTCTGCAAGCCTTTCCACTCCCAAAAACATGCACATGGAAGGAGCTGCTGCAAAAGCGATGCTGTGCTCGCTGCTGCTCGTCCTGAAGCTCTGGCTGCTAAATCTGAGGCTTTCCTTCCAATTTCAAGCTGCAAAGCACTTGCTGAATTGCAGGGAAAGTCCGGGAGGCATTTGCTGTGCTGGCACACTTTCTCCTTCCTAGACAGAGTGGAAAAGCTTTTCCCTGCCGTGTAGGCGACAAGAGACGCATTAGACAGGGATCCGGAGCTGTCCGAAGGTAAGCGCCTGTTGCCGGCCTCTTTCGGCACAAGCCCCCGCTCCGGAGCGCACCGCGGCCGGCAGGATGCTCTCTGCCGGCGAAGGTGCCGCTTCTCCGGCAAGGAAGCCTCAGCCGCTTCTCCTGCACACGGAGAGCGTGCTAGCTGCTGAAACGTGAAGAAAGAAGCTGCAGAAGACTGGCACTGAGCGTGCAGCTTTCCAGCGGAGAGAAAAAGCTACTTGAACACTCTGCAAGCCTTTCCACTCCCAAAAACATGCACATGGAAGGAGCTGCTGCAAAAGCGATGCTGTGCTCGCTGCTGCTCCTCCTGAAGCTCTGGCTGCTAAATCTGAGGCTTTCCTTCCAATTTCAAGCTGCAAAGCACTTGCTGAATTGCAGGGAAAGTCCGGGAGGCATTTGCTGTGCTGGCACACTTTCTCCTTCCTAGACAGAGTGGAAAAGCTTTTCCCTGCCGTGTAGGCGACAAGAGACGCATTAGACAGGGATCCGGAGCTGTCCGAAGGTAAGCGCTTGTTCCCGGCCTCTTTCGGCACAAGCCCCCGCTCCGGAGCGCACCGCGGCCGGCAGGATGCTCTCTGCCGGCGAAGGTGCCGCTTCTCCGGCAAGGAAGCCTCAGCCGCTTCTCCTGCACACGGAGAGCGTGCTAGCTGCTGAAACGTGAAGAAAGAAGCTGCAGAAGACTGGCACTGAGCGTGCAGCTTTCCAGCGGAGAGAAAAAGCTACTTGAACACTCTGCAAGCCTTTCCACTCCCAAAAACATGCACATGGAAGGAGCTGCTGCAAAAGCGATGCTGTGCTCGCTGCTGCTCCTCCTGAAGCTCTGGCTGCTAAATCTGAGGCTTTCCTTCCAATTTCAAGCTGCAAAGCACTTGCTGAATTGCAGGGAAAGTCCGGGAGGCATTTGCTGTGCTGGCACACTTTCTCCTTCCTAGACAGAGTGGAAAAGCTTTTCCCTGCCGTGTAGGCGACAAGAGACGCATTAGACAGGGATCCGGAGCTGTCCGAAGGTAAGCGCTTGTTCCCGGCCTCGTTCGGCACAAGCCCCCGCTCCGGAGCGCACCGCGGCCGGCAGGATGCTCTCTGCCGGCGAAGGTGCCGCTTCTCCGGCAAGGAAGCCTCAGCCGCTTCTCCTGCACACGGAGAGCGTGCTAGCTGCTGAAACGTGAAGAAAGAAGCTGCAGAAGACTGGCACTGAGCGTGCAGCTTTCCAGCGGAGAGAAAAAGCTACTTGAACACTCTGCAAGCCTTTCCACTCCCAAAAACATGCACATGGAAGGAGCTGCTGCAAAAGCGATGCTGTGCTCGCTGCTGCTCCTCCTGAAGCTCTGGCTGCTAAATCTGAGGCTTTCCTTCCAATTTCAAGCTGCAAAGCACTTGCTGAATTGCAGGGAAAGTCCGGGAGGCATTTGCTGTGCTGGCACACTTTCTCCTTCCTAGACAGAGTGGAAAAGCTTTTCCCTGCCGTGTAGGCGACAAGAGACGCATTAGACAGGGATCCGGAGCTGTCCGAAGGTAAGCGCCTGTTGCCGGCCTCTTTCGGCACAAGCCCCCGCTCCGGAGCGCACCGCGGCCGGCAGGATGCTCTCTGCCGGCGAAGGTGCCGCTTCTCCGGCAAGGAAGCCTCAGCCGCTTCTCCTGCACACGGAGAGCGTGCTAGCTGCTGAAACGTGAAGAAAGAAGCTGCAGAAGACTGGCACTGAGCGTGCAGCTTTCCAGCGGAGAGAAAAAGCTACTTGAACACTCTGCAAGCCTTTCCACTCCCAAAAACATGCACATGGAAGGAGCTGCTGCAAAAGCGATGCTGTGCTCGCTGCTGCTCCTCCTGAAGCTCTGGCTGCTAAATCTGAGGCTTTCCTTCCAATTTCAAGCTGCAAAGCACTTGCTGAATTGCAGGGAAAGTCCGGGAGGCATTTGCTGTGCTGGCACACTTTCTCCTTCCTAGACAGAGTGGAAAAGCTTTTCCCTGCCGTGTAGGCGACAAGAGACGCATTAGACAGGGATCCGGAGCTGTCCGAAGGTAAGCGCTTGTTCCCGGCCTCTTTCGGCACAAGCCCCCGCTCCGGAGCGCACCGCGGCCGGCAGGATGCTCTCTGCCGGCGAAGGTGCCGCTTCTCCGGCAAGGAAGCCTCAGCCGCTTCTCCTGCACACGGAGAGCGTGCTAGCTGCTGAAACGTGAAGAAAGAAGCTGCAGAACACTGGCACTGAGCGTGCAGCTTTCCAGCGGAGAGAAAAAGCTACTTGAACACTCTGCAAGCCTTTCCACTCCCAAAAACATGCACATGGAAGGAGCTGCTGCAAAAGCGATGCTGTGCTCGCTGCTGCTCCTCCTGAAGCTCTGGCTGCTAAATCTGAGGCTTTCCTTCCAATTTCAAGCTGCAAAGCACTTGCTGAATTGCAGGGAAAGTCCGGGAGGCATTTGCTGTGCTGGCACACTTTCTCCTTCCTAGACAGAGTGGAAAAGCTTTTCCCTGCCGTGTAGGCGACAAGAGACGCATTAGACCGGGATCCGGAGCTGTCCGAAGGTAAGCGCCTGTTGCCGGCCTCTTTCGGCACAAGCCCCCGCTCCGGAGCGCACCGCGGCCGGCAGGATGCTCTCTGCCGGCGAAGGTGCCGCTTCTCCGGCAAGGAAGCCTCAGCCGCTTCTCCTGCACACGGAGAGCGTGCTAGCTGCTGAAACGTGAAGAAAGAAGCTGCAGAAGACTGGCACTGAGCGTGCAGCTTTCCAGCGGAGAGAAAAAGCTACTTGAACACTCTGCAAGCCTTTCCACTCCCAAAAACATGCACATGGAAGGAGCTGCTGCAAAAGCGATGCTGTGCTCGCTGCTGCTCCTCCTGAAGCTCTGGCTGCTAAATCTGAGGCTTTCCTTCCAATTTCAAGCTGCAAAGCACTTGCTGAATTGCAGGGAAAGTCCGGGAGGCATTTGCTGTGCTGGCACACTTTCTCCTTCCTAGACAGAGTGGAAAAGCTTTTCCCTGCCGTGTAGGCGACAAGAGACGCATTAGACAGGGATCCGGAGCTGTCCGAAGGTAAGCGCCTGTTGCCGGCCTCTTTCGGCACAAGCCCCCGCTCCGGAGCGCACCGCGGCCGGCAGGATGCTCTCTGCCGGCGAAGGTGCCGCTTCTCCGGCAAGGAAGCCTCAGCCGCTTCTCCTGCACACGGAGAGCGTGCTAGCTGCTGAAACGTGAAGAAAGAAGCTGCAGAAGACTGGCACTGAGCGTGCAGCTTTCCAGCGGAGAGAAAAAGCTACTTGAACACTCTGCAAGCCTTTCCACTCCCAAAAACATGCACATGGAAGGAGCTGCTGCAAAAGCGATGCTGTGCTCGCTGCTGCTCCTCCTGAAGCTCTGGCTGCTAAATCTGAGGCTTTCCTTCCAATTTCAAGCTGCAAAGCACTTGCTGAATTGCAGGGAAAGTCCGGGAGGCATTTGCTGTGCTGGCACACTTTCTCCTTCCTAGACAGAGTGGAAAAGCTTTTCCCTGCCGTGTAGGCGACAAGAGACGCATTAGACAGGGATCCGGAGCTGTCCGAAGGTAAGCGCCTGTTGCCGGCCTCTTTCGGCACAAGCCCCCGCTCCGGAGCGCACCGCGGCCGGCAGGATGCTCTCTGCCGGCGAAGGTGCCGCTTCTCCGGCAAGGAAGCCTCAGCCGCTTCTCCTGCACACGGAGAGCGTGCTAGCTGCTGAAACGTGAAGAAAGAAGCTGCAGAAGACTGGCACTGAGCGTGCAGCTTTCCAGCGGAGAGAAAAAGCTACTTGAACACTCTGCAAGCCTTTCCACTCCCAAAAACATGCACATGGAAGGAGCTGCTGCAAAAGCGATGCTGTGCTCGCTGCTGCTCCTCCTGAAGCTCTGGCTGCTAAATCTGAGGCTTTCCTTCCAATTTCAAGCTGCAAAGCACTTGCTGAATTGCAGGGAAAGTCCGGGAGGCATTTGCTGTGCTGGCACACTTTCTCCTTCCTAGACAGAGTGGAAAAGCTTTTCCCTGCCGTGTAGGCGACAAGAGACGCATTAGACAGGGATCCGGAGCTGTCCGAAGGTAAGCGCTTGTTCCCGGCCTCTTTCGGCACAAGCCCCCGCTCCGGAGCGCACCGCGGCCGGCAGGATGCTCTCTGCCGGCGAAGGTGCCGCTTCTCCGGCAAGGAAGCCTCAGCCGCTTCTCCTGCACACGGAGAGCGTGCTAGCTGCTGAAACGTGAAGAAAGAAGCTGCAGAACACTGGCACTGAGCGTGCAGCTTTCCAGCGGAGAGAAAAAGCTACTTGAACACTCTGCAAGCCTTTCCACTCCCAAAAACATGCACATGGAAGGAGCTGCTGCAAAAGCGATGCTGTGCTCGCTGCTGCTCCTCCTGAAGCTCTGGCTGCTAAATCTGAGGCTTTCCTTCCAATTTCAAGCTGCAAAGCACTTGCTGAATTGCAGGGAAAGTCCGGGAGGCATTTGCTGTGCTGGCATACTTTCTCCTTCCTAGACAGAGTGGAAAAGCTTTTCCCTGCCGTGTAGGCGACAAGAGACGCATTAGACAGGGATCCGGAGCTGTCCGAAGGTAAGCGCTTGTTCCCGGCCTCTTTCGGCACAAGCCCCCGCTCCGGAGCGCACCGCGGCCGGCAGCATGCTCTCTGCCGGCGAAGGTGCCGCTTCTCCGGCAAGGAAGCCTCAGCCGCTTCTCCTGCACACGGAGAGCGTGCTAGCTGCTGAAACGTGAAGAAAGAAGCTGCAGAACACTGGCACTGAGCGTGCAGCTTTCCAGCGGAGAGAAAAAGCTACTTGAACACTCTGCAAGCCTTTCCACTCCCAAAAACATGCACATGGAAGGAGCTGCTGCAAAAGCGATGCTGTGCTCGCTGCTGCTCCTCCTGAAGCTCTGGCTGCTAAATCTGAGGCTTTCCTTCCAATTTCAAGCTGCAAAGCACTTGCTGAATTGCAGGGAAAGTCCGGGAGGCATTTGCTGTGCTGGCACACTTTCTCCTTCCTAGACAGAGTGGAAAAGCTTTTCCCTGCCGTGTAGGCGACAAGAGACGCATTAGACAGGGATCCGGAGCTGTCCGAAGGTAAGCGCCTGTTCCCGGCCTCTTTCGGCACAAGCCCCCGCTCCGGAGCGCACCGCGGCCGGCAGGATGCTCTCTGCCGGCGAAGGTGCCGCTTCTCCGGCAAGGAAGCCTCAGCCGCTTCTCCTGCACACGGAGAGCGTGCTAGCTGCTGAAACGTGAAGAAAGAAGCTGCAGAAGACTGGCACTGAGCGTGCAGCTTTCCAGCGGAGAGAAAAAGCTACTTGAACACTCTGCAAGCCTTTCCACTCCCAAAAACATGCACATGGAAGGAGCTGCTGCAAAAGCGATGCTGTGCTCGCTGCTGCTCCTCCTGAAGCTCTGGCTGCTAAATCTGAGGCTTTCCTTCCAATTTCAAGCTGCAAAGCACTTGCTGAATTGCAGGGAAAGTCCGGGAGGCATTTGCTGTGCTGGCACACTTTCTCCTTCCTAGACAGAGTGGAAAAGCTTTTCCCTGCCGTGTAGGCGACAAGAGACGCATTAGACAGGGATCCGGAGCTGTCCGAAGGTAAGCGCCTGTTGCCGGCCTCTTTCGGCACAAGCCCCCGCTCCGGAGCGCACCGCGGCCGGCAGGATGCTCTCTGCCGGCGAAGGTGCCGCTTCTCCGGCAAGGAAGCCTCAGCCGCTTCTCCTGCACACGGAGAGCGTGCTAGCTGCTGAAACGTGAAGAAAGAAGCTGCAGAAGACTGGCACTGAGCGTGCAGCTTTCCAGCGGAGAGAAAAAGCTACTTGAACACTCTGCAAGCCTTTCCACTCCCAAAAACATGCACATGGAAGGAGCTGCTGCAAAAGCGATGCTGTGCTCGCTGCTGCTCCTCCTGAAGCTCTGGCTGCTAAATCTGAGGCTTTCCTTCCAATTTCAAGCTGCAAAGCACTTGCTGAATTGCAGGGAAAGTCCGGGAGGCATTTGCTGTGCTGGCACACTTTCTCCTTCCTAGACAGAGTGGAAAAGCTTTTCCCTGCCGTGTAGGCGACAAGAGACGCATTAGACCGGGATCCGGAGCTGTCCGAAGGTAAGCGCCTGTTGCCGGCCTCTTTCGGCACAAGCCCCCGCTCCGGAGCGCACCGCGGCCGGCAGGATGCTCTCTGCCGGCGAAGGTGCCGCTTCTCCGGCAAGGAAGCCTCAGCCGCTTCTCCTGCACACGGAGAGCGTGCTAGCTGCTGAAACGTGAAGAAAGAAGCTGCAGAAGACTGGCACTGAGCGTGCAGCTTTCCAGCGGAGAGAAAAAGCTACTTGAACACTCTGCAAGCCTTTCCACTCCCAAAAACATGCACATGGAAGGAGCTGCTGCAAAAGCGATGCTGTGCTCGCTGCTGCTCCTCCTGAAGCTCTGGCTGCTAAATCTGAGGCTTTCCTTCCAATTTCAAGCTGCAAAGCACTTGCTGAATTGCAGGGAAAGTCCGGGAGGCATTTGCTGTGCTGGCACACTTTCTCCTTCCTAGACAGAGTGGAAAAGCTTTTCCCTGCCGTGTAGGCGACAAGAGACGCATTAGACAGGGATCCGGAGCTGTCCGAAGGTAAGCGCTTGTTCCCGGCCTCTTTCGGCACAAGCCCCCGCTCCGGAGCGCACCGCGGCCGGCAGGATGCTCTCTGCCGGCGAAGGTGCCGCTTCTCCGGCAAGGAAGCCTCAGCCGCTTCTCCTGCACACGGAGAGCGTGCTAGCTGCTGAAACGTGAAGAAAGAAGCTGCAGAAGACTGGCACTGAGCGTGCAGCTTTCCAGCGGAGAGAAAAAGCTACTTGAACACTCTGCAAGCCTTTCCACTCCCAAAAACATGCACATGGAAGGAGCTGCTGCAAAAGCGATGCTGTGCTCGCTGCTGCTCCTCCTGAAGCTCTGGCTGCTAAATCTGAGGCTTTCCTTCCAATTTCAAGCTGCAAAGCACTTGCTGAATTGCAGGGAAAGTCCGGGAGGCATTTGCTGTGCTGGCACACTTTCTCCTTCCTAGACAGAGTGGAAAAGCTTTTCCCTGCCGTGTAGGCGACAAGAGACGCATTAGACCGGGATCCGGAGCTGTCCGAAGGTAAGCGCCTGTTGCCGGCCTCTTTCGGCACAAGCCCCCGCTCCGGAGCGCACCGCGGCCGGCAGGATGCTCTCTGCCGGCGAAGGTGCCGCTTCTCCGGCAAGGAAGCCTCAGCCGCTTCTCCTGCACACGGAGAGCGTGCTAGCTGCTGAAACGTGAAGAAAGAAGCTGCAGAAGACTGGCACTGAGCGTGCAGCTTTCCAGCGGAGAGAAAAAGCTACTTGAACACTCTGCAAGCCTTTCCACTCCCAAAAACATGCACATGGAAGGAGCTGCTGCAAAAGCGATGCTGTGCTCGCTGCTGCTCCTCCTGAAGCTCTGGCTGCTAAATCTGAGGCTTTCCTTCCAATTTCAAGCTGCAAAGCACTTGCTGAATTGCAGGGAAAGTCCGGGAGGCATTTGCTGTGCTGGCACACTTTCTCCTTCCTAGACAGAGTGGAAAAGCTTTTCCCTGCCGTGTAGGCGACAAGAGACGCATTAGACAGGGATCCGGAGCTGTCCGAAGGTAAGCGCCTGTTGCCGGCCTCTTTCGGCACAAGCCCCCGCTCCGGAGCGCACCGCGGCCGGCAGGATGCTCTCTGCCGGCGAAGGTGCCGCTTCTCCGGCAAGGAAGCCTCAGCCGCTTCTCCTGCACACGGAGAGCGTGCTAGCTGCTGAAACGTGAAGAAAGAAGCTGCAGAAGACTGGCACTGAGCGTGCAGCTTTCCAGCGGAGAGAAAAAGCTACTTGAACACTCTGCAAGCCTTTCCACTCCCAAAAACATGCACATGGAAGGAGCTGCTGCAAAAGCGATGCTGTGCTCGCTGCTGCTCCTCCTGAAGCTCTGGCTGCTAAATCTGAGGCTTTCCTTCCAATTTCAAGCTGCAAAGCACTTGCTGAATTGCAGGGAAAGTCCGGGAGGCATTTGCTGTGCTGGCACACTTTCTCCTTCCTAGACAGAGTGGAAAAGCTTTTCCCTGCCGTGTAGGCGACAAGAGACGCATTAGACAGGGATCCGGAGCTGTCCGAAGGTAAGCGCCTGTTGCCGGCCTCTTTCGGCACAAGCCCCCGCTCCGGAGCGCACCGCGGCCGGCAGGATGCTCTCTGCCGGCGAAGGTGCCGCTTCTCCGGCAAGGAAGCCTCAGCCGCTTCTCCTGCACACGGAGAGCGTGCTAGCTGCTGAAACGTGAAGAAAGAAGCTGCAGAAGACTGGCACTGAGCGTGCAGCTTTCCAGCGGAGAGAAAAAGCTACTTGAACACTCTGCAAGCCTTTCCACTCCCAAAAACATGCACATGGAAGGAGCTGCTGCAAAAGCGATGCTGTGCTCGCTGCTGCTCCTCCTGAAGCTCTGGCTGCTAAATCTGAGGCTTTCCTTCCAATTTCAAGCTGCAAAGCACTTGCTGAATTGCAGGGAAAGTCCGGGAGGCATTTGCTGTGCTGGCACACTTTCTCCTTCCTAGACAGAGTGGAAAAGCTTTTCCCTGCCGTGTAGGCGACAAGAGACGCATTAGACAGGGATCCGGAGCTGTCCGAAGGTAAGCGCTTGTTCCCGGCCTCTTTCGGCACAAGCCCCCGCTCCGGAGCGCACCGCGGCCGGCAGGATGCTCTCTGCCGGCGAAGGTGCCGCTTCTCCGGCAAGGAAGCCTCAGCCGCTTCTCCTGCACACGGAGAGCGTGCTAGCTGCTGAAACGTGAAGAAAGAAGCTGCAGAAGACTGGCACTGAGCGTGCAGCTTTCCAGCGGAGAGAAAAAGCTACTTGAACACTCTGCAAGCCTTTCCACTCCCAAAAACATGCACATGGAAGGAGCTGCTGCAAAAGCGATGCTGTGCTCGCTGCTGCTCCTCCTGAAGCTCTGGCTGCTAAATCTGAGGCTTTCCTTCCAATTTCAAGCTGCAAAGCACTTGCTGAATTGCAGGGAAAGTCCGGGAGGCATTTGCTGTGCTGGCACACTTTCTCCTTCCTAGACAGAGTGGAAAAGCTTTTCCCTGCCGTGTAGGCGACAAGAGACGCATTAGACCGGGATCCGGAGCTGTCCGAAGGTAAGCGCCTGTTGCCGGCCTCTTTCGGCACAAGCCCCCGCTCCGGAGCGCACCGCGGCCGGCAGGATGCTCTCTGCCGGCGAAGGTGCCGCTTCTCCGGCAAGGAAGCCTCAGCCGCTTCTCCTGCACACGGAGAGCGTGCTAGCTGCTGAAACGTGAAGAAAGAAGCTGCAGAAGACTGGCACTGAGCGTGCAGCTTTCCAGCGGAGAGAAAAAGCTACTTGAACACTCTGCAAGCCTTTCCACTCCCAAAAACATGCACATGGAAGGAGCTGCTGCAAAAGCGATGCTGTGCTCGCTGCTGCTCGTCCTGAAGCTCTGGCTGCTAAATCTGAGGCTTTCCTTCCAATTTCAAGCTGCAAAGCACTTGCTGAATTGCAGGGAAAGTCCGGGAGGCATTTGCTGTGCTGGCACACTTTCTCCTTCCTAGACAGAGTGGAAAAGCTTTTCCCTGCCGTGTAGGCGACAAGAGACGCATTAGACAGGGATCCGGAGCTGTCCGAAGGTAAGCGCCTGTTCCCGGCCTCTTTCGGCACAAGCCCCCGCTCCGGAGCGCACCGCGGCCGGCAGGATGCTCTCTGCCGGCGAAGGTGCCGCTTCTCCGGCAAGGAAGCCTCAGCCGCTTCTCCTGCACACGGAGAGCGTGCTAGCTGCTGAAACGTGAAGAAAGAAGCTGCAGAAGACTGGCACTGAGCGTGCAGCTTTCCAGCGGAGAGAAAAAGCTACTTGAACACTCTGCAAGCCTTTCCACTCCCAAAAACATGCACATGGAAGGAGCTGCTGCAAAAGCGATGCTGTGCTCGCTGCTGCTCCTCCTGAAGCTCTGGCTGCTAAATCTGAGGCTTTCCTTCCAATTTCAAGCTGCAAAGCACTTGCTGAATTGCAGGGAAAGTCCGGGAGGCATTTGCTGTGCTGGCACACTTTCTCCTTCCTAGACAGAGTGGAAAAGCTTTTCCCTGCCGTGTAGGCGACAAGAGACGCATTAGACAGGGATCCGGAGCTGTCCGAAGGTAAGCGCTTGTTCCCGGCCTCTTTCGGCACAAGCCCCCGCTCCGGAGCGCACCGCGGCCGGCAGGATGCTCTCTGCCGGCGAAGGTGCCGCTTCTCCGGCAAGGAAGCCTCAGCCGCTTCTCCTGCACACGGAGAGCGTGCTAGCTGCTGAAACGTGAAGAAAGAAGCTGCAGAACACTGGCACTGAGCGTGCAGCTTTCCAGCGGAGAGAAAAAGCTACTTGAACACTCTGCAAGCCTTTCCACTCCCAAAAACATGCACATGGAAGGAGCTGCTGCAAAAGCGATGCTGTGCTCGCTGCTGCTCCTCCTGAAGCTCTGGCTGCTAAATCTGAGGCTTTCCTTCCAATTTCAAGCTGCAAAGCACTTGCTGAATTGCAGGGAAAGTCCGGGAGGCATTTGCTGTGCTGGCATACTTTCTCCTTCCTAGACAGAGTGGAAAAGCTTTTCCCTGCCGTGTAGGCGACAAGAGACGCATTAGACAGGGATCCGGAGCTGTCCGAAGGTAAGCGCTTGTTCCCGGCCTCTTTCGGCACAAGCCCCCGCTCCGGAGCGCACCGCGGCCGGCAGCATGCTCTCTGCCGGCGAAGGTGCCGCTTCTCCGGCAAGGAAGCCTCAGCCGCTTCTCCTGCACACGGAGAGCGTGCTAGCTGCTGAAACGTGAAGAAAGAAGCTGCAGAAGACTGGCACTGAGCGTGCAGCTTTCCAGCGGAGAGAAAAAGCTACTTGAACACTCTGCAAGCCTTTCCACTCCCAAAAACATGCACATGGAAGGAGCTGCTGCAAAAGCGATGCTGTGCTCGCTGCTGCTCCTCCTGAAGCTCTGGCTGCTAAATCTGAGGCTTTCCTTCCAATTTCAAGCTGCAAAGCACTTGCTGAATTTCAGGGAAAGTCCGGGAGGCATTTGCTGTGCTGGCACACTTTCTCCTTCCTAGACAGAGTGGAAAAGCTTTTCCCTGCCGTGTAGGCGACAAGAGACGCATTAGACAGGGATCCGGAGCTGTCCGAAGGTAAGCGCCTGTTCCCGGCCTCTTTCGGCATAAGCCCCCGCTCCGGAGCGCACCGCGGCCGGCAGGATGCTCTCTGCCGGCGAAGGTGCCGCTTCTCCGGCAAGGAAGCCTCAGCCGCTTCTCCTGCACACGGAGAGCGTGCTAGCTGCTGAAACGTGAAGAAAGAAGCTGCAGAAGACTGGCACTGAGCGTGCAGCTTTCCAGCGGAGAGAAAAAGCTACTTGAACACTCTGCAAGCCTTTCCACTCCCAAAAACATGCACATGGAAGGAGCTGCTGCAAAAGCGATGCTGTGCTCGCTGCTGCTCGTCCTGAAGCTCTGGCTGCTAAATCTGAGGCTTTCCTTCCAATTTCAAGCTGCAAAGCACTTGCTGAATTGCAGGGAAAGTCCGGGAGGCATTTGCTGTGCTGGCACACTTTCTCCTTCCTAGACAGAGTGGAAAAGCTTTTCCCTGCCGTGTAGGCGACAAGAGACGCATTAGACAGGGATCCGGAGCTGTCCGAAGGTAAGCGCCTGTTGCCGGCCTCTTTCGGCACAAGCCCCCGCTCCGGAGCGCACCGCGGCCGGCAGGATGCTCTCTGCCGGCGAAGGTGCCGCTTCTCCGGCAAGGAAGCCTCAGCCGCTTCTCCTGCACACGGAGAGCGTGCTAGCTGCTGAAACGTGAAGAAAGAAGCTGCAGAAGACTGGCACTGAGCGTGCAGCTTTCCAGCGGAGAGAAAAAGCTACTTGAACACTCTGCAAGCCTTTCCACTCCCAAAAACATGCACATGGAAGGAGCTGCTGCAAAAGCGATGCTGTGCTCGCTGCTGCTCCTCCTGAAGCTCTGGCTGCTAAATCTGAGGCTTTCCTTCCAATTTCAAGCTGCAAAGCACTTGCTGAATTGCAGGGAAAGTCCGGGAGGCATTTGCTGTGCTGGCACACTTTCTCCTTCCTAGACAGAGTGGAAAAGCTTTTCCCTGCCGTGTAGGCGACAAGAGACGCATTAGACCGGGATCCGGAGCTGTCCGAAGGTAAGCGCCTGTTGCCGGCCTCTTTCGGCACAAGCCCCCGCTCCGGAGCGCACCGCGGCCGGCAGGATGCTCTCTGCCGGCGAAGGTGCCGCTTCTCCGGCAAGGAAGCCTCAGCCGCTTCTCCTGCACACGGAGAGCGTGCTAGCTGCTGAAACGTGAAGAAAGAAGCTGCAGAAGACTGGCACTGAGCGTGCAGCTTTCCAGCGGAGAGAAAAAGCTACTTGAACACTCTGCAAGCCTTTCCACTCCCAAAAACATGCACATGGAAGGAGCTGCTGCAAAAGCGATGCTGTGCTCGCTGCTGCTCCTCCTGAAGCTCTGGCTGCTAAATCTGAGGCTTTCCTTCCAATTTCAAGCTGCAAAGCACTTGCTGAATTGCAGGGAAAGTCCGGGAGGCATTTGCTGTGCTGGCACACTTTCTCCTTCCTAGACAGAGTGGAAAAGCTTTTCCCTGCCGTGTAGGCGACAAGAGACGCATTAGACAGGGATCCGGAGCTGTCCGAAGGTAAGCGCTTGTTCCCGGCCTCTTTCGGCACAAGCCCCCGCTCCGGAGCGCACCGCGGCCGGCAGGATGCTCTCTGCCGGCGAAGGTGCCGCTTCTCCGGCAAGGAAGCCTCAGCCGCTTCTCCTGCACACGGAGAGCGTGCTAGCTGCTGAAACGTGAAGAAAGAAGCTGCAGAAGACTGGCACTGAGCGTGCAGCTTTCCAGCGGAGAGAAAAAGCTACTTGAACACTCTGCAAGCCTTTCCACTCCCAAAAACATGCACATGGAAGGAGCTGCTGCAAAAGCGATGCTGTGCTCGCTGCTGCTCCTCCTGAAGCTCTGGCTGCTAAATCTGAGGCTTTCCTTCCAATTTCAAGCTGCAAAGCACTTGCTGAATTGCAGGGAAAGTCCGGGAGGCATTTGCTGTGCTGGCACACTTTCTCCTTCCTAGACAGAGTGGAAAAGCTTTTCCCTGCCGTGTAGGCGACAAGAGACGCATTAGACAGGGATCCGGAGCTGTCCGAAGGTAAGCGCTTGTTCCCGGCCTCGTTCGGCACAAGCCCCCGCTCCGGAGCGCACCGCGGCCGGCAGGATGCTCTCTGCCGGCGAAGGTGCCGCTTCTCCGGCAAGGAAGCCTCAGCCGCTTCTCCTGCACACGGAGAGCGTGCTAGCTGCTGAAACGTGAAGAAAGAAGCTGCAGAAGACTGGCACTGAGCGTGCAGCTTTCCAGCGGAGAGAAAAAGCTACTTGAACACTCTGCAAGCCTTTCCACTCCCAAAAACATGCACATGGAAGGAGCTGCTGCAAAAGCGATGCTGTGCTCGCTGCTGCTCCTCCTGAAGCTCTGGCTGCTAAATCTGAGGCTTTCCTTCCAATTTCAAGCTGCAAAGCACTTGCTGAATTGCAGGGAAAGTCCGGGAGGCATTTGCTGTGCTGGCACACTTTCTCCTTCCTAGACAGAGTGGAAAAGCTTTTCCCTGCCGTGTAGGCGACAAGAGACGCATTAGACAGGGATCCGGAGCTGTCCGAAGGTAAGCGCCTGTTGCCGGCCTCTTTCGGCACAAGCCCCCGCTCCGGAGCGCACCGCGGCCGGCAGGATGCTCTCTGCCGGCGAAGGTGCCGCTTCTCCGGCAAGGAAGCCTCAGCCGCTTCTCCTGCACACGGAGAGCGTGCTAGCTGCTGAAACGTGAAGAAAGAAGCTGCAGAAGACTGGCACTGAGCGTGCAGCTTTCCAGCGGAGAGAAAAAGCTACTTGAACACTCTGCAAGCCTTTCCACTCCCAAAAACATGCACATGGAAGGAGCTGCTGCAAAAGCGATGCTGTGCTCGCTGCTGCTCCTCCTGAAGCTCTGGCTGCTAAATCTGAGGCTTTCCTTCCAATTTCAAGCTGCAAAGCACTTGCTGAATTGCAGGGAAAGTCCGGGAGGCATTTGCTGTGCTGGCACACTTTCTCCTTCCTAGACAGAGTGGAAAAGCTTTTCCCTGCCGTGTAGGCGACAAGAGACGCATTAGACAGGGATCCGGAGCTGTCCGAAGGTAAGCGCTTGTTCCCGGCCTCTTTCGGCACAAGCCCCCGCTCCGGAGCGCACCGCGGCCGGCAGGATGCTCTCTGCCGGCGAAGGTGCCGCTTCTCCGGCAAGGAAGCCTCAGCCGCTTCTCCTGCACACGGAGAGCGTGCTAGCTGCTGAAACGTGAAGAAAGAAGCTGCAGAACACTGGCACTGAGCGTGCAGCTTTCCAGCGGAGAGAAAAAGCTACTTGAACACTCTGCAAGCCTTTCCACTCCCAAAAACATGCACATGGAAGGAGCTGCTGCAAAAGCGATGCTGTGCTCGCTGCTGCTCCTCCTGAAGCTCTGGCTGCTAAATCTGAGGCTTTCCTTCCAATTTCAAGCTGCAAAGCACTTGCTGAATTGCAGGGAAAGTCCGGGAGGCATTTGCTGTGCTGGCACACTTTCTCCTTCCTAGACAGAGTGGAAAAGCTTTTCCCTGCCGTGTAGGCGACAAGAGACGCATTAGACCGGGATCCGGAGCTGTCCGAAGGTAAGCGCCTGTTGCCGGCCTCTTTCGGCACAAGCCCCCGCTCCGGAGCGCACCGCGGCCGGCAGGATGCTCTCTGCCGGCGAAGGTGCCGCTTCTCCGGCAAGGAAGCCTCAGCCGCTTCTCCTGCACACGGAGAGCGTGCTAGCTGCTGAAACGTGAAGAAAGAAGCTGCAGAAGACTGGCACTGAGCGTGCAGCTTTCCAGCGGAGAGAAAAAGCTACTTGAACACTCTGCAAGCCTTTCCACTCCCAAAAACATGCACATGGAAGGAGCTGCTGCAAAAGCGATGCTGTGCTCGCTGCTGCTCCTCCTGAAGCTCTGGCTGCTAAATCTGAGGCTTTCCTTCCAATTTCAAGCTGCAAAGCACTTGCTGAATTGCAGGGAAAGTCCGGGAGGCATTTGCTGTGCTGGCACACTTTCTCCTTCCTAGACAGAGTGGAAAAGCTTTTCCCTGCCGTGTAGGCGACAAGAGACGCATTAGACAGGGATCCGGAGCTGTCCGAAGGTAAGCGCCTGTTGCCGGCCTCTTTCGGCACAAGCCCCCGCTCCGGAGCGCACCGCGGCCGGCAGGATGCTCTCTGCCGGCGAAGGTGCCGCTTCTCCGGCAAGGAAGCCTCAGCCGCTTCTCCTGCACACGGAGAGCGTGCTAGCTGCTGAAACGTGAAGAAAGAAGCTGCAGAAGACTGGCACTGAGCGTGCAGCTTTCCAGCGGAGAGAAAAAGCTACTTGAACACTCTGCAAGCCTTTCCACTCCCAAAAACATGCACATGGAAGGAGCTGCTGCAAAAGCGATGCTGTGCTCGCTGCTGCTCCTCCTGAAGCTCTGGCTGCTAAATCTGAGGCTTTCCTTCCAATTTCAAGCTGCAAAGCACTTGCTGAATTGCAGGGAAAGTCCGGGAGGCATTTGCTGTGCTGGCACACTTTCTCCTTCCTAGACAGAGTGGAAAAGCTTTTCCCTGCCGTGTAGGCGACAAGAGACGCATTAGACAGGGATCCGGAGCTGTCCGAAGGTAAGCGCCTGTTGCCGGCCTCTTTCGGCACAAGCCCCCGCTCCGGAGCGCACCGCGGCCGGCAGGATGCTCTCTGCCGGCGAAGGTGCCGCTTCTCCGGCAAGGAAGCCTCAGCCGCTTCTCCTGCACACGGAGAGCGTGCTAGCTGCTGAAACGTGAAGAAAGAAGCTGCAGAAGACTGGCACTGAGCGTGCAGCTTTCCAGCGGAGAGAAAAAGCTACTTGAACACTCTGCAAGCCTTTCCACTCCCAAAAACATGCACATGGAAGGAGCTGCTGCAAAAGCGATGCTGTGCTCGCTGCTGCTCCTCCTGAAGCTCTGGCTGCTAAATCTGAGGCTTTCCTTCCAATTTCAAGCTGCAAAGCACTTGCTGAATTGCAGGGAAAGTCCGGGAGGCATTTGCTGTGCTGGCACACTTTCTCCTTCCTAGACAGAGTGGAAAAGCTTTTCCCTGCCGTGTAGGCGACAAGAGACGCATTAGACAGGGATCCGGAGCTGTCCGAAGGTAAGCGCTTGTTCCCGGCCTCTTTCGGCACAAGCCCCCGCTCCGGAGCGCACCGCGGCCGGCAGGATGCTCTCTGCCGGCGAAGGTGCCGCTTCTCCGGCAAGGAAGCCTCAGCCGCTTCTCCTGCACACGGAGAGCGTGCTAGCTGCTGAAACGTGAAGAAAGAAGCTGCAGAACACTGGCACTGAGCGTGCAGCTTTCCAGCGGAGAGAAAAAGCTACTTGAACACTCTGCAAGCCTTTCCACTCCCAAAAACATGCACATGGAAGGAGCTGCTGCAAAAGCGATGCTGTGCTCGCTGCTGCTCCTCCTGAAGCTCTGGCTGCTAAATCTGAGGCTTTCCTTCCAATTTCAAGCTGCAAAGCACTTGCTGAATTGCAGGGAAAGTCCGGGAGGCATTTGCTGTGCTGGCATACTTTCTCCTTCCTAGACAGAGTGGAAAAGCTTTTCCCTGCCGTGTAGGCGACAAGAGACGCATTAGACAGGGATCCGGAGCTGTCCGAAGGTAAGCGCTTGTTCCCGGCCTCTTTCGGCACAAGCCCCCGCTCCGGAGCGCACCGCGGCCGGCAGCATGCTCTCTGCCGGCGAAGGTGCCGCTTCTCCGGCAAGGAAGCCTCAGCCGCTTCTCCTGCACACGGAGAGCGTGCTAGCTGCTGAAACGTGAAGAAAGAAGCTGCAGAAGACTGGCACTGAGCGTGCAGCTTTCCAGCGGAGAGAAAAAGCTACTTGAACACTCTGCAAGCCTTTCCACTCCCAAAAACATGCACATGGAAGGAGCTGCTGCAAAAGCGATGCTGTGCTCGCTGCTGCTCCTCCTGAAGCTCTGGCTGCTAAATCTGAGGCTTTCCTTCCAATTTCAAGCTGCAAAGCACTTGCTGAATTGCAGGGAAAGTCCGGGAGGCATTTGCTGTGCTGGCACACTTTCTCCTTCCTAGACAGAGTGGAAAAGCTTTTCCCTGCCGTGTAGGCGACAAGAGACGCATTAGACAGGGATCCGGAGCTGTCCGAAGGTAAGCGCCTGTTCCCGGCCTCTTTCGGCACAAGCCCCCGCTCCGGAGCGCACCGCGGCCGGCAGGATGCTCTCTGCCGGCGAAGGTGCCGCTTCTCCGGCAAGGAAGCCTCAGCCGCTTCTCCTGCACACGGAGAGCGTGCTAGCTGCTGAAACGTGAAGAAAGAAGCTGCAGAAGACTGGCACTGAGCGTGCAGCTTTCCAGCGGAGAGAAAAAGCTACTTGAACACTCTGCAAGCCTTTCCACTCCCAAAAACATGCACATGGAAGGAGCTGCTGCAAAAGCGATGCTGTGCTCGCTGCTGCTCCTCCTGAAGCTCTGGCTGCTAAATCTGAGGCTTTCCTTCCAATTTCAAGCTGCAAAGCACTTGCTGAATTGCAGGGAAAGTCCGGGAGGCATTTGCTGTGCTGGCACACTTTCTCCTTCCTAGACAGAGTGGAAAAGCTTTTCCCTGCCGTGTAGGCGACAAGAGACGCATTAGACAGGGATCCGGAGCTGTCCGAAGGTAAGCGCCTGTTGCCGGCCTCTTTCGGCACAAGCCCCCGCTCCGGAGCGCACCGCGGCCGGCAGGATGCTCTCTGCCGGCGAAGGTGCCGCTTCTCCGGCAAGGAAGCCTCAGCCGCTTCTCCTGCACACGGAGAGCGTGCTAGCTGCTGAAACGTGAAGAAAGAAGCTGCAGAAGACTGGCACTGAGCGTGCAGCTTTCCAGCGGAGAGAAAAAGCTACTTGAACACTCTGCAAGCCTTTCCACTCCCAAAAACATGCACATGGAAGGAGCTGCTGCAAAAGCGATGCTGTGCTCGCTGCTGCTCCTCCTGAAGCTCTGGCTGCTAAATCTGAGGCTTTCCTTCCAATTTCAAGCTGCAAAGCACTTGCTGAATTGCAGGGAAAGTCCGGGAGGCATTTGCTGTGCTGGCACACTTTCTCCTTCCTAGACAGAGTGGAAAAGCTTTTCCCTGCCGTGTAGGCGACAAGAGACGCATTAGACCGGGATCCGGAGCTGTCCGAAGGTAAGCGCCTGTTGCCGGCCTCTTTCGGCACAAGCCCCCGCTCCGGAGCGCACCGCGGCCGGCAGGATGCTCTCTGCCGGCGAAGGTGCCGCTTCTCCGGCAAGGAAGCCTCAGCCGCTTCTCCTGCACACGGAGAGCGTGCTAGCTGCTGAAACGTGAAGAAAGAAGCTGCAGAAGACTGGCACTGAGCGTGCAGCTTTCCAGCGGAGAGAAAAAGCTACTTGAACACTCTGCAAGCCTTTCCACTCCCAAAAACATGCACATGGAAGGAGCTGCTGCAAAAGCGATGCTGTGCTCGCTGCTGCTCCTCCTGAAGCTCTGGCTGCTAAATCTGAGGCTTTCCTTCCAATTTCAAGCTGCAAAGCACTTGCTGAATTGCAGGGAAAGTCCGGGAGGCATTTGCTGTGCTGGCACACTTTCTCCTTCCTAGACAGAGTGGAAAAGCTTTTCCCTGCCGTGTAGGCGACAAGAGACGCATTAGACAGGGATCCGGAGCTGTCCGAAGGTAAGCGCTTGTTCCCGGCCTCTTTCGGCACAAGCCCCCGCTCCGGAGCGCACCGCGGCCGGCAGGATGCTCTCTGCCGGCGAAGGTGCCGCTTCTCCGGCAAGGAAGCCTCAGCCGCTTCTCCTGCACACGGAGAGCGTGCTAGCTGCTGAAACGTGAAGAAAGAAGCTGCAGAAGACTGGCACTGAGCGTGCAGCTTTCCAGCGGAGAGAAAAAGCTACTTGAACACTCTGCAAGCCTTTCCACTCCCAAAAACATGCACATGGAAGGAGCTGCTGCAAAAGCGATGCTGTGCTCGCTGCTGCTCCTCCTGAAGCTCTGGCTGCTAAATCTGAGGCTTTCCTTCCAATTTCAAGCTGCAAAGCACTTGCTGAATTGCAGGGAAAGTCCGGGAGGCATTTGCTGTGCTGGCACACTTTCTCCTTCCTAGACAGAGTGGAAAAGCTTTTCCCTGCCGTGTAGGCGACAAGAGACGCATTAGACCGGGATCCGGAGCTGTCCGAAGGTAAGCGCCTGTTGCCGGCCTCTTTCGGCACAAGCCCCCGCTCCGGAGCGCACCGCGGCCGGCAGGATGCTCTCTGCCGGCGAAGGTGCCGCTTCTCCGGCAAGGAAGCCTCAGCCGCTTCTCCTGCACACGGAGAGCGTGCTAGCTGCTGAAACGTGAAGAAAGAAGCTGCAGAAGACTGGCACTGAGCGTGCAGCTTTCCAGCGGAGAGAAAAAGCTACTTGAACACTCTGCAAGCCTTTCCACTCCCAAAAACATGCACATGGAAGGAGCTGCTGCAAAAGCGATGCTGTGCTCGCTGCTGCTCCTCCTGAAGCTCTGGCTGCTAAATCTGAGGCTTTCCTTCCAATTTCAAGCTGCAAAGCACTTGCTGAATTGCAGGGAAAGTCCGGGAGGCATTTGCTGTGCTGGCACACTTTCTCCTTCCTAGACAGAGTGGAAAAGCTTTTCCCTGCCGTGTAGGCGACAAGAGACGCATTAGACAGGGATCCGGAGCTGTCCGAAGGTAAGCGCCTGTTGCCGGCCTCTTTCGGCACAAGCCCCCGCTCCGGAGCGCACCGCGGCCGGCAGGATGCTCTCTGCCGGCGAAGGTGCCGCTTCTCCGGCAAGGAAGCCTCAGCCGCTTCTCCTGCACACGGAGAGCGTGCTAGCTGCTGAAACGTGAAGAAAGAAGCTGCAGAAGACTGGCACTGAGCGTGCAGCTTTCCAGCGGAGAGAAAAAGCTACTTGAACACTCTGCAAGCCTTTCCACTCCCAAAAACATGCACATGGAAGGAGCTGCTGCAAAAGCGATGCTGTGCTCGCTGCTGCTCCTCCTGAAGCTCTGGCTGCTAAATCTGAGGCTTTCCTTCCAATTTCAAGCTGCAAAGCACTTGCTGAATTGCAGGGAAAGTCCGGGAGGCATTTGCTGTGCTGGCACACTTTCTCCTTCCTAGACAGAGTGGAAAAGCTTTTCCCTGCCGTGTAGGCGACAAGAGACGCATTAGACAGGGATCCGGAGCTGTCCGAAGGTAAGCGCCTGTTGCCGGCCTCTTTCGGCACAAGCCCCCGCTCCGGAGCGCACCGCGGCCGGCAGGATGCTCTCTGCCGGCGAAGGTGCCGCTTCTCCGGCAAGGAAGCCTCAGCCGCTTCTCCTGCACACGGAGAGCGTGCTAGCTGCTGAAACGTGAAGAAAGAAGCTGCAGAAGACTGGCACTGAGCGTGCAGCTTTCCAGCGGAGAGAAAAAGCTACTTGAACACTCTGCAAGCCTTTCCACTCCCAAAAACATGCACATGGAAGGAGCTGCTGCAAAAGCGATGCTGTGCTCGCTGCTGCTCCTCCTGAAGCTCTGGCTGCTAAATCTGAGGCTTTCCTTCCAATTTCAAGCTGCAAAGCACTTGCTGAATTGCAGGGAAAGTCCGGGAGGCATTTGCTGTGCTGGCACACTTTCTCCTTCCTAGACAGAGTGGAAAAGCTTTTCCCTGCCGTGTAGGCGACAAGAGACGCATTAGACAGGGATCCGGAGCTGTCCGAAGGTAAGCGCTTGTTCCCGGCCTCTTTCGGCACAAGCCCCCGCTCCGGAGCGCACCGCGGCCGGCAGGATGCTCTCTGCCGGCGAAGGTGCCGCTTCTCCGGCAAGGAAGCCTCAGCCGCTTCTCCTGCACACGGAGAGCGTGCTAGCTGCTGAAACGTGAAGAAAGAAGCTGCAGAAGACTGGCACTGAGCGTGCAGCTTTCCAGCGGAGAGAAAAAGCTACTTGAACACTCTGCAAGCCTTTCCACTCCCAAAAACATGCACATGGAAGGAGCTGCTGCAAAAGCGATGCTGTGCTCGCTGCTGCTCCTCCTGAAGCTCTGGCTGCTAAATCTGAGGCTTTCCTTCCAATTTCAAGCTGCAAAGCACTTGCTGAATTGCAGGGAAAGTCCGGGAGGCATTTGCTGTGCTGGCACACTTTCTCCTTCCTAGACAGAGTGGAAAAGCTTTTCCCTGCCGTGTAGGCGACAAGAGACGCATTAGACCGGGATCCGGAGCTGTCCGAAGGTAAGCGCCTGTTGCCGGCCTCTTTCGGCACAAGCCCCCGCTCCGGAGCGCACCGCGGCCGGCAGGATGCTCTCTGCCGGCGAAGGTGCCGCTTCTCCGGCAAGGAAGCCTCAGCCGCTTCTCCTGCACACGGAGAGCGTGCTAGCTGCTGAAACGTGAAGAAAGAAGCTGCAGAAGACTGGCACTGAGCGTGCAGCTTTCCAGCGGAGAGAAAAAGCTACTTGAACACTCTGCAAGCCTTTCCACTCCCAAAAACATGCACATGGAAGGAGCTGCTGCAAAAGCGATGCTGTGCTCGCTGCTGCTCGTCCTGAAGCTCTGGCTGCTAAATCTGAGGCTTTCCTTCCAATTTCAAGCTGCAAAGCACTTGCTGAATTGCAGGGAAAGTCCGGGAGGCATTTGCTGTGCTGGCACACTTTCTCCTTCCTAGACAGAGTGGAAAAGCTTTTCCCTGCCGTGTAGGCGACAAGAGACGCATTAGACAGGGATCCGGAGCTGTCCGAAGGTAAGCGCCTGTTCCCGGCCTCTTTCGGCACAAGCCCCCGCTCCGGAGCGCACCGCGGCCGGCAGGATGCTCTCTGCCGGCGAAGGTGCCGCTTCTCCGGCAAGGAAGCCTCAGCCGCTTCTCCTGCACACGGAGAGCGTGCTAGCTGCTGAAACGTGAAGAAAGAAGCTGCAGAACACTGGCACTGAGCGTGCAGCTTTCCAGCGGAGAGAAAAAGCTACTTGAACACTCTGCAAGCCTTTCCACTCCCAAAAACATGCACATGGAAGGAGCTGCTGCAAAAGCGATGCTGTGCTCGCTGCTGCTCCTCCTGAAGCTCTGGCTGCTAAATCTGAGGCTTTCCTTCCAATTTCAAGCTGCAAAGCACTTGCTGAATTGCAGGGAAAGTCCGGGAGGCATTTGCTGTGCTGGCACACTTTCTCCTTCCTAGACAGAGTGGAAAAGCTTTTCCCTGCCGTGTAGGCGACAAGAGACGCATTAGACAGGGATCCGGAGCTGTCCGAAGGTAAGCGCTTGTTCCCGGCCTCTTTCGGCACAAGCCCCCGCTCCGGAGCGCACCGCGGCCGGCAGGATGCTCTCTGCCGGCGAAGGTGCCGCTTCTCCGGCAAGGAAGCCTCAGCCGCTTCTCCTGCACACGGAGAGCGTGCTAGCTGCTGAAACGTGAAGAAAGAAGCTGCAGAACACTGGCACTGAGCGTGCAGCTTTCCAGCGGAGAGAAAAAGCTACTTGAACACTCTGCAAGCCTTTCCACTCCCAAAAACATGCACATGGAAGGAGCTGCTGCAAAAGCGATGCTGTGCTCGCTGCTGCTCCTCCTGAAGCTCTGGCTGCTAAATCTGAGGCTTTCCTTCCAATTTCAAGCTGCAAAGCACTTGCTGAATTGCAGGGAAAGTCCGGGAGGCATTTGCTGTGCTGGCATACTTTCTCCTTCCTAGACAGAGTGGAAAAGCTTTTCCCTGCCGTGTAGGCGACAAGAGACGCATTAGACAGGGATCCGGAGCTGTCCGAAGGTAAGCGCTTGTTCCCGGCCTCTTTCGGCACAAGCCCCCGCTCCGGAGCGCACCGCGGCCGGCAGCATGCTCTCTGCCGGCGAAGGTGCCGCTTCTCCGGCAAGGAAGCCTCAGCCGCTTCTCCTGCACACGGAGAGCGTGCTAGCTGCTGAAACGTGAAGAAAGAAGCTGCAGAAGACTGGCACTGAGCGTGCAGCTTTCCAGCGGAGAGAAAAAGCTACTTGAACACTCTGCAAGCCTTTCCACTCCCAAAAACATGCACATGGAAGGAGCTGCTGCAAAAGCGATGCTGTGCTCGCTGCTGCTCCTCCTGAAGCTCTGGCTGCTAAATCTGAGGCTTTCCTTCCAATTTCAAGCTGCAAAGCACTTGCTGAATTGCAGGGAAAGTCCGGGAGGCATTTGCTGTGCTGGCACACTTTCTCCTTCCTAGACAGAGTGGAAAAGCTTTTCCCTGCCGTGTAGGCGACAAGAGACGCATTAGACAGGGATCCGGAGCTGTCCGAAGGTAAGCGCCTGTTCCCGGCCTCTTTCGGCATAAGCCCCCGCTCCGGAGCGCACCGCGGCCGGCAGGATGCTCTCTGCCGGCGAAGGTGCCGCTTCTCCGGCAAGGAAGCCTCAGCCGCTTCTCCTGCACACGGAGAGCGTGCTAGCTGCTGAAACGTGAAGAAAGAAGCTGCAGAAGACTGGCACTGAGCGTGCAGCTTTCCAGCGGAGAGAAAAAGCTACTTGAACACTCTGCAAGCCTTTCCACTCCCAAAAACATGCACATGGAAGGAGCTGCTGCAAAAGCGATGCTGTGCTCGCTGCTGCTCCTCCTGAAGCTCTGGCTGCTAAATCTGAGGCTTTCCTTCCAATTTCAAGCTGCAAAGCACTTGCTGAATTGCAGGGAAAGTCCGGGAGGCATTTGCTGTGCTGGCACACTTTCTCCTTCCTAGACAGAGTGGAAAAGCTTTTCCCTGCCGTGTAGGCGACAAGAGACGCATTAGACAGGGATCCGGAGCTGTCCGAAGGTAAGCGCCTGTTGCCGGCCTCTTTCGGCACAAGCCCCCGCTCCGGAGCGCACCGCGGCCGGCAGGATGCTCTCTGCCGGCGAAGGTGCCGCTTCTCCGGCAAGGAAGCCTCAGCCGCTTCTCCTGCACACGGAGAGCGTGCTAGCTGCTGAAACGTGAAGAAAGAAGCTGCAGAAGACTGGCACTGAGCGTGCAGCTTTCCAGCGGAGAGAAAAAGCTACTTGAACACTCTGCAAGCCTTTCCACTCCCAAAAACATGCACATGGAAGGAGCTGCTGCAAAAGCGATGCTGTGCTCGCTGCTGCTCCTCCTGAAGCTCTGGCTGCTAAATCTGAGGCTTTCCTTCCAATTTCAAGCTGCAAAGCACTTGCTGAATTGCAGGGAAAGTCCGGGAGGCATTTGCTGTGCTGGCACACTTTCTCCTTCCTAGACAGAGTGGAAAAGCTTTTCCCTGCCGTGTAGGCGACAAGAGACGCATTAGACCGGGATCCGGAGCTGTCCGAAGGTAAGCGCCTGTTGCCGGCCTCTTTCGGCACAAGCCCCCGCTCCGGAGCGCACCGCGGCCGGCAGGATGCTCTCTGCCGGCGAAGGTGCCGCTTCTCCGGCAAGGAAGCCTCAGCCGCTTCTCCTGCACACGGAGAGCGTGCTAGCTGCTGAAACGTGAAGAAAGAAGCTGCAGAAGACTGGCACTGAGCGTGCAGCTTTCCAGCGGAGAGAAAAAGCTACTTGAACACTCTGCAAGCCTTTCCACTCCCAAAAACATGCACATGGAAGGAGCTGCTGCAAAAGCGATGCTGTGCTCGCTGCTGCTCCTCCTGAAGCTCTGGCTGCTAAATCTGAGGCTTTCCTTCCAATTTCAAGCTGCAAAGCACTTGCTGAATTGCAGGGAAAGTCCGGGAGGCATTTGCTGTGCTGGCACACTTTCTCCTTCCTAGACAGAGTGGAAAAGCTTTTCCCTGCCGTGTAGGCGACAAGAGACGCATTAGACAGGGATCCGGAGCTGTCCGAAGGTAAGCGCCTGTTCCCGGCCTCTTTCGGCACAAGCCCCCGCTCCGGAGCGCACCGCGGCCGGCAGGATGCTCTCTGCCGGCGAAGGTGCCGCTTCTCCGGCAAGGAAGCCTCAGCCGCTTCTCCTGCACACGGAGAGCGTGCTAGCTGCTGAAACGTGAAGAAAGAAGCTGCAGAAGACTGGCACTGAGCGTGCAGCTTTCCAGCGGAGAGAAAAAGCTACTTGAACACTCTGCAAGCCTTTCCACTCCCAAAAACATGCACATGGAAGGAGCTGCTGCAAAAGCGATGCTGTGCTCGCTGCTGCTCCTCCTGAAGCTCTGGCTGCTAAATCTGAGGCTTTCCTTCCAATTTCAAGCTGCAAAGCACTTGCTGAATTGCAGGGAAAGTCCGGGAGGCATTTGCTGTGCTGGCACACTTTCTCCTTCCTAGACAGAGTGGAAAAGCTTTTCCCTGCCGTGTAGGCGACAAGAGACGCATTAGACAGGGATCCGGAGCTGTCCGAAGGTAAGCGCCTGTTGCCGGCCTCTTTCGGCACAAGCCCCCGCTCCGGAGCGCACCGCGGCCGGCAGGATGCTCTCTGCCGGCGAAGGTGCCGCTTCTCCGGCAAGGAAGCCTCAGCCGCTTCTCCTGCACACGGAGAGCGTGCTAGCTGCTGAAACGTGAAGAAAGAAGCTGCAGAAGACTGGCACTGAGCGTGCAGCTTTCCAGCGGAGAGAAAAAGCTACTTGAACACTCTGCAAGCCTTTCCACTCCCAAAAACATGCACATGGAAGGAGCTGCTGCAAAAGCGATGCTGTGCTCGCTGCTGCTCGTCCTGAAGCTCTGGCTGCTAAATCTGAGGCTTTCCTTCCAATTTCAAGCTGCAAAGCACTTGCTGAATTGCAGGGAAAGTCCGGGAGGCATTTGCTGTGCTGGCACACTTTCTCCTTCCTAGACAGAGTGGAAAAGCTTTTCCCTGCCGTGTAGGCGACAAGAGACGCATTAGACAGGGATCCGGAGCTGTCCGAAGGTAAGCGCCTGTTGCCGGCCTCTTTCGGCACAAGCCCCCGCTCCGGAGCGCACCGCGGCCGGCAGGATGCTCTCTGCCGGCGAAGGTGCCGCTTCTCCGGCAAGGAAGCCTCAGCCGCTTCTCCTGCACACGGAGAGCGTGCTAGCTGCTGAAACGTGAAGAAAGAAGCTGCAGAAGACTGGCACTGAGCGTGCAGCTTTCCAGCGGAGAGAAAAAGCTACTTGAACACTCTGCAAGCCTTTCCACTCCCAAAAACATGCACATGGAAGGAGCTGCTGCAAAAGCGATGCTGTGCTCGCTGCTGCTCCTCCTGAAGCTCTGGCTGCTAAATCTGAGGCTTTCCTTCCAATTTCAAGCTGCAAAGCACTTGCTGAATTGCAGGGAAAGTCCGGGAGGCATTTGCTGTGCTGGCACACTTTCTCCTTCCTAGACAGAGTGGAAAAGCTTTTCCCTGCCGTGTAGGCGACAAGAGACGCATTAGACCGGGATCCGGAGCTGTCCGAAGGTAAGCGCCTGTTGCCGGCCTCTTTCGGCACAAGCCCCCGCTCCGGAGCGCACCGCGGCCGGCAGGATGCTCTCTGCCGGCGAAGGTGCCGCTTCTCCGGCAAGGAAGCCTCAGCCGCTTCTCCTGCACACGGAGAGCGTGCTAGCTGCTGAAACGTGAAGAAAGAAGCTGCAGAAGACTGGCACTGAGCGTGCAGCTTTCCAGCGGAGAGAAAAAGCTACTTGAACACTCTGCAAGCCTTTCCACTCCCAAAAACATGCACATGGAAGGAGCTGCTGCAAAAGCGATGCTGTGCTCGCTGCTGCTCCTCCTGAAGCTCTGGCTGCTAAATCTGAGGCTTTCCTTCCAATTTCAAGCTGCAAAGCACTTGCTGAATTGCAGGGAAAGTCCGGGAGGCATTTGCTGTGCTGGCACACTTTCTCCTTCCTAGACAGAGTGGAAAAGCTTTTCCCTGCCGTGTAGGCGACAAGAGACGCATTAGACAGGGATCCGGAGCTGTCCGAAGGTAAGCGCCTGTTCCCGGCCTCTTTCGGCACAAGCCCCCGCTCCGGAGCGCACCGCGGCCGGCAGGATGCTCTCTGCCGGCGAAGGTGCCGCTTCTCCGGCAAGGAAGCCTCAGCCGCTTCTCCTGCACACGGAGAGCGTGCTAGCTGCTGAAACGTGAAGAAAGAAGCTGCAGAAGACTGGCACTGAGCGTGCAGCTTTCCAGCGGAGAGAAAAAGCTACTTGAACACTCTGCAAGCCTTTCCACTCCCAAAAACATGCACATGGAAGGAGCTGCTGCAAAAGCGATGCTGTGCTCGCTGCTGCTCCTCCTGAAGCTCTGGCTGCTAAATCTGAGGCTTTCCTTCCAATTTCAAGCTGCAAAGCACTTGCTGAATTGCAGGGAAAGTCCGGGAGGCATTTGCTGTGCTGGCACACTTTCTCCTTCCTAGACAGAGTGGAAAAGCTTTTCCCTGCCGTGTAGGCGACAAGAGACGCATTAGACAGGGATCCGGAGCTGTCCGAAGGTAAGCGCCTGTTCCCGGCCTCTTTCGGCACAAGCCCCCGCTCCGGAGCGCACCGCGGCCGGCAGGATGCTCTCTGCCGGCGAAGGTGCCGCTTCTCCGGCAAGGAAGCCTCAGCCGCTTCTCCTGCACACGGAGAGCGTGCTAGCTGCTGAAACGTGAAGAAAGAAGCTGCAGAAGACTGGCACTGAGCGTGCAGCTTTCCAGCGGAGAGAAAAAGCTACTTGAACACTCTGCAAGCCTTTCCACTCCCAAAAACATGCACATGGAAGGAGCTGCTGCAAAAGCGATGCTGTGCTCGCTGCTGCTCCTCCTGAAGCTCTGGCTGCTAAATCTGAGGCTTTCCTTCCAATTTCAAGCTGCAAAGCACTTGCTGAATTGCAGGGAAAGTCCGGGAGGCATTTGCTGTGCTGGCACACTTTCTCCTTCCTAGACAGAGTGGAAAAGCTTTTCCCTGCCGTGTAGGCGACAAGAGACGCATTAGACCGGGATCCGGAGCTGTCCGAAGGTAAGCGCCTGTTGCCGGCCTCTTTCGGCACAAGCCCCCGCTCCGGAGCGCACCGCGGCCGGCAGGATGCTCTCTGCCGGCGAAGGTGCCGCTTCTCCGGCAAGGAAGCCTCAGCCGCTTCTCCTGCACACGGAGAGCGTGCTAGCTGCTGAAACGTGAAGAAAGAAGCTGCAGAAGACTGGCACTGAGCGTGCAGCTTTCCAGCGGAGAGAAAAAGCTACTTGAACACTCTGCAAGCCTTTCCACTCCCAAAAACATGCACATGGAAGGAGGTGCTGCAAAAGCGATGCTGTGCTCGCTGCTGCTCCTCCTGAAGCTCTGGCTGCTAAATCTGAGGCTTTCCTTCCAATTTCAAGCTGCAAAGCACTTGCTGAATTGCAGGGAAAGTCCGGGAGGCATTTGCTGTGCTGGCATACTTTCTCCTTCCTAGACAGAGTGGAAAAGCTTTTCCCTGCCGTGTAGGCGACAAGAGACGCATTAGACAGGGATCCGAAGCTGTCCGAAGGTAAGCGCTTGTTCCCGGCCTCTTTCGGCACAAGCCCCCGCTCCGGAGCGCACCGCGGCCGGCAGGATGCTCTCTGCCGGCGAAGGTGCTGCTTCTCCGGCAAGGAAGCCTCAGCCGCTTCTCCTGCACACGGAGAGCGTGCTAGCTGCTGAAACGTGAAGAAAGAAGCTGCAGAAGACTGGCACTGAGCGTGCAGCTTTCCAGCGGAGAGAAAAAGCTACTTGAACACTCTGCAAGCCTTTCCACTCCCAAAAACATGCACATGGAAGGAGCTGCTGCAAAAGCGATGCTGTGCTCGCTGCTGCTCCTCCTGAAGCTCTGGCTGCTAAATCTGAGGCTTTCCTTCCAATTTCAAGCTGCAAAGCACTTGCTGAATTGCAGGGAAAGTCCGGGAGGCATTTGCTGTGCTGGCACACTTTCTCCTTCCTAGACAGAGTGGAAAAGCTTTTCACTGCCGTGTAGGCGACGAGAGACGCATTAGACGGGCATCCGGAGCTGTCCGAAGGTAAGCGCCTGTTCCCGGCCTCTTTCGGCACAAGCCCCCGCTCCGGAGCGCACCGCGGCCGGCAGGATGCTCTCTGCCGGCGAAGGTGCCGCTTCTCCGGCAAGGAAGCCTCAGCCGCTTCTCCTGCACACGGAGAGCGTGCTAGCTGCTGAAACGTGAAGAAAGAAGCTGCAGAAGACTGGCACTGAGCGTGCAGCTTTCCAGCGGAGAGAAAAAGCTACTTGAACACTCTGCAAGCCTTTCCACTCCCAAAAACATGCACATGGAAGGAGCTGCTGCAAAAGCGATGCTGTGCTCGCTGCTGCTCCTCCTGAAGCTCTGGCTGCTAAATCTGAGGCTTTCCTTCCAATTTCAAGCTGCAAAGCACTTGCTGAATTGCAGGGAAAGTCCGGGAGGCATTTGCTGTGCTGGCACACTTTCTCCTTCCTAGACAGAGTGGAAAAGCTTTTCCCTGCCGTGTAGGCGACAAGAGACGCATTAGACAGGGATCCGGAGCTGTCCGAAGGTAAGCGCTTGTTCCCGGCCTCTTTCGGCACAAGCCCCCGCTCCGGAGCGCACCGCGGCCGGCAGGATGCTCTCTGCCGGCGAAGGTGCCGCTTCTCCGGCAAGGAAGCCTCAGCCGCTTCTCCTGCACACGGAGAGCGTGCTAGCTGCTGAAACGTGAAGAAAGAAGCTGCAGAAGACTGGCACTGAGCGTGCAGCTTTCCAGCGGAGAGAAAAAGCTACTTGAACACTCTGCAAGCCTTTCCACTCCCAAAAACATGCACATGGAAGGAGGTGCTGCAAAAGCGATGCTGTGCTCGCTGCTGCTCCTCCTGAAGCTCTGGCTGCTAAATCTGAGGCTTTCCTTCCAATTTCAAGCTGCAAAGCACTTGCTGAATTGCAGGGAAAGTCCGGGAGGCATTTGCTGTGCTGGCATACTTTCTCCTTCCTAGACAGAGTGGAAAAGCTTTTCCCTGCCGTGTAGGCGACAAGAGACGCATTAGACAGGGATCCGGAGCTGTCCGAAGGTAAGCGCTTGTTCCCGGCCTCTTTCGGCACAAGCCCCCGCTCCGGAGCGCACCGCGGCCGGCAGGATGCTCTCTGCCGGCGAAGGTGCTGCTTCTCCGGCAAGGAAGCCTCAGCCGCTTCTCCTGCACACGGA
The DNA here is from genome assembly GCF_963513975.1 of Fringilla coelebs. Classification (NCBI taxonomy): domain Eukaryota; kingdom Metazoa; phylum Chordata; class Aves; order Passeriformes; family Fringillidae; genus Fringilla; species Fringilla coelebs. Next base: position 30,249 of record NW_028167314.1, on the reverse strand, counting down.
GAGCGTGCTAGCTGCTGAAACGTGAAGAAAGAAGCTGCAGAAGACTGGCACTGAGCGTGCAGCTTTCCAGCGGAGAGAAAAAGCTACTTGAACACTCTGCAAGCCTTTCCACTCCCAAAAACATGCACATGGAAGGAGCTGCTGCAAAAGCGATGCTGTGCTCGCTGCTGCTCCTCCTGAAGCTCTGGCTGCTAAATCTGAGGCTTTCCTTCCAATTTCAAGCTGCAAAGCACTTGCTGAATTGCAGGGAAAGTCCGGGAGGCATTTGCTGTGCTGGCACACTTTCTCCTTCCTAGACAGAGTGGAAAAGCTTTTCCCTGCCGTGTAGGCGACAAGAGACGCATTAGACAGGGATCCGGAGCTGTCCGAAGGTAAGCGCCTGTTCCCGGCCTCTTTCGGCACAAGCCCCCGCTCCGGAGCGCACCGCGGCCGGCAGGATGCTCTCTGCCGGCGAAGGTGCCGCTTCTCCGGCAAGGAAGCCTCAGCCGCTTCTCCTGCACACGGAGAGCGTGCTAGCTGCTGAAACGTGAAGAAAGAAGCTGCAGAAGACTGGCACTGAGCGTGCAGCTTTCCAGCGGAGAGAAAAAGCTACTTGAACACTCTGCAAGCCTTTCCACTCCCAAAAACATGCACATGGAAGGAGCTGCTGCAAAAGCGATGCTGTGCTCGCTGCTGCTCCTCCTGAAGCTCTGGCTGCTAAATCTGAGGCTTTCCTTCCAATTTCAAGCTGCAAAGCACTTGCTGAATTGCAGGGAAAGTCCGGGAGGCATTTGCTGTGCTGGCACACTTTCTCCTTCCTAGACAGAGTGGAAAAGCTTTTCCCTGCCGTGTAGGCGACAGGAGACGCATTAGACGGGCATCCGGAGCTGTCCGAAGGTAAGCGCCTGTTGCCGGCCTCTTTCGGCACAAGCCCCCGCTCCGGAGCGCACCGCGGCCGGCAGGATGCTCTCTGCCGGCGAAGGTGCCGCTTCTCCGGCAAGGAAGCCTCAGCCGCTTCTCCTGCACACGGAGAGCGTGCTAGCTGCTGAAACGTGAAGAAAGAAGCTGCAGAAGACTGGCACTGAGCGTGCAGCTTTCCAGCGGAGAGAAAAAGCTACTTGAACACTCTGCAAGCCTTTCCACTCCCAAAAACATGCACATGTAAGGAGCTGCTGCAAAAGCGATGCTGTGCTCGCTGCTGCTCCTCCTGAAGCTCTGGCTGCTAAATCTGAGGCTTTCCTTCCAATTTCAAGCTGCAAAGCACTTGCTGAATTGCAGGGAAAGTCCGGGAGGCATTTGCTGTGCTGGCACACTTTCTCCTTCCTAGACAGAGTGGAAAAGCTTTTCCCTGCCGTGTAGGCGACAAGAGACGCATTAGACAGGGATCCGGAGCTGTCCGAAGGTAAGCGCCTGTTCCCGGCCTCTTTCGGCACAAGCCCCCGCTCCGGAGCGCACCGCGGCCGGCAGGATGCTCTCTGCCGGCGAAGGTGCCGCTTCTCCGGCAAGGAAGCCTCAGCCGCTTCTCCTGCACACGGAGAGCGTGCTAGCTGCTGAAACGTGAAGAAAGAAGCTGCAGAAGACTGGCACTGAGCGTGCAGCTTTCCAGCGGAGAGAAAAAGCTACTTGAACACTCTGCAAGCCTTTCCACTCCCAAAAACATGCACATGGAAGGAGCTGCTGCAAAAGCGATGCTGTGCTCGCTGCTGCTCCTCCTGAAGCTCTGGCTGCTAAATCTGAGGCTTTCCTTCCAATTTCAAGCTGCAAAGCACTTGCTGAATTGCAGGGAAAGTCCGGGAGGCATTTGCTGTGCTGGCACACTTTCTCCTTCCTAGACAGAGTGGAAAAGCTTTTCCCTGCCGTGTAGGCGACAGGAGACGCATTAGACTGGGATCCGGAGCTGTCCGAAGGTAAGCGCTTGTTCCCGGCCTCTTTCGGCACAAGCCCCCGCTCCGGAGCGCACCGCGGCCGGCAGGATGCTCTCTGCCGGCGAAGGTGCTGCTTCTCCGGCAAGGAAGCCTCAGCCGCTTCTCCTGCACACGGAGAGCGTGCTAGCTGCTGAAACGTGAAGAAAGAAGCTGCAGAAGACTGGCACTGAGCGTGCAGCTTTCCAGCGGAGAGAAAAAGCTACTTGAACACTCTGCAAGCCTTTCCACTCCCAAAAACATGCACATGGAAGGAGCTGCTGCAAAAGCGATGCTGTGCTCGCTGCTGCTCCTCCTGAAGCTCTGGCTGCTAAATCTGAGGCTTTCCTTCCAATTTCAAGCTGCAAAGCACTTGCTGAATTGCAGGGAAAGTCCGGGAGGCATTTGCTGTGCTGGCACACTTTCTCCTTCCTAGACAGAGTGGAAAAGCTTTTCCCTGCCGTGTAGGCGACAAGAGACGCATTAGACAGGGATCCGGAGCTGTCCGAAGGTAAGCGCCTGTTCCCGGCCTCTTTCGGCACAAGCCCCCGCTCCGGAGCGCACCGCGGCCGGCAGGATGCTCTCTGCCGGCGAAGGTGCCGCTTCTCCGGCAAGGAAGCCTCAGCCGCTTCTCCTGCACACGGAGAGCGTGCTAGCTGCTGAAACGTGAAGAAAGAAGCTGCAGAAGACTGGCACTGAGCGTGCAGCTTTCCAGCGGAGAGAAAAAGCTACTTGAACACTCTGCAAGCCTTTCCACTCCCAAAAACATGCACATGGAAGGAGCTGCTGCAAAAGCGATGCTGTGCTCGCTGCTGCTCCTCCTGAAGCTCTGGCTGCTAAATCTGAGGCTTTCCTTCCAATTTCAAGCTGCAAAGCACTTGCTGAATTGCAGGGAAAGTCCGGGAGGCATTTGCTGTGCTGGCACACTTTCTCCTTCCTAGACAGAGTGGAAAAGCTTTTCCCTGCCGTGTAGGCGACAGGAGACGCATTAGACAGGGATCCGGAGCTGTCCGAAGGTAAGCGCTTGTTCCCGGCCTCTTTCGGCACAAGCCCCCGCTCCGGAGCGCACCGCGGCCGGCAGGATGCTCTCTGCCGGCGAAGGTGCTGCTTCTCCGGCAAGGAAGCCTCAGCCGCTTCTCCTGCACACGGAGAGCGTGCTAGCTGCTGAAACGTGAAGAAAGAAGCTGCAGAAGACTGGCACTGAGCGTGCAGCTTTCCAGCGGAGAGAAAAAGCTACTTGAACACTCTGCAAGCCTTTCCACTCCCAAAAACATGCACATGGAAGGAGCTGCTGCAAAAGCGATGCTGTGCTCGCTGCTGCTCCTCCTGAAGCTCTGGCTGCTAAATCTGAGGCTTTCCTTCCAATTTCAAGCTGCAAAGCACTTGCTGAATTGCAGGGAAAGTCCGGGAGGCATTTGCTGTGCTGGCACACTTTCTCCTTCCTAGACAGAGTGGAAAAGCTTTTCACTGCCGTGTAGGCGACGAGAGACGCATTAGACGGGCATCCGGAGCTGTCCGAAGGTAAGCGCCTGTTCCCGGCCTCTTTCGGCACAAGCCCCCGCTCCGGAGCGCACCGCGGCCGGCAGGATGCTCTCTGCCGGCGAAGGTGCCGCTTCTCCGGCAAGGAAGCCTCAGCCGCTTCTCCTGCACACGGAGAGCGTGCTAGCTGCTGAAACGTGAAGAAAGAAGCTGCAGAAGACTGGCACTGAGCGTGCAGCTTTCCAGCGGAGAGAAAAAGCTACTTGAACACTCTGCAAGCCTTTCCACTCCCAAAAACATGCACATGGAAGGAGCTGCTGCAAAAGCGATGCTGTGCTCGCTGCTGCTCCTCCTGAAGCTCTGGCTGCTAAATCTGAGGCTTTCCTTCCAATTTCAAGCTGCAAAGCACTTGCTGAATTGCAGGGAAAGTCCGGGAGGCATTTGCTGTGCTGGCACACTTTCTCCTTCCTAGACAGAGTGGAAAAGCTTTTCCCTGCCGTGTAGGCGACAAGAGACGCATTAGACAGGGATCCGGAGCTGTCCGAAGGTAAGCGCCTGTTGCCGGCCTCTTTCGGCACAAGCCCCCGCTCCGGAGCGCACCGCGGCCGGCAGGATGCTCTCTGCCGGCGAAGGTGCCGCTTCTCCGGCAAGGAAGCCTCAGCCGCTTCTCCTGCACACGGAGAGCGTGCTAGCTGCTGAAACGTGAAGAAAGAAGCTGCAGAAGACTGGCACTGAGCGTGCAGCTTTCCAGCGGAGAGAAAAAGCTACTTGAACACTCTGCAAGCCTTTCCACTCCCAAAAACATGCACATGGAAGGAGCTGCTGCAAAAGCGATGCTGTGCTCGCTGCTGCTCCTCCTGAAGCTCTGGCTGCTAAATCTGAGGCTTTCCTTCCAATTTCAAGCTGCAAAGCACTTGCTGAATTGCAGGGAAAGTCCGGGAGGCATTTGCTGTGCTGGCACACTTTCTCCTTCCTAGACAGAGTGGAAAAGCTTTTCCCTGCCGTGTAGGCGACAAGAGACGCATTAGACAGGGATCCGGAGCTGTCCGAAGGTAAGCGCTTGTTCCCGGCCTCTTTCGGCACAAGCCCCCGCTCCGGAGCGCACCGCGGCCGGCAGGATGCTCTCTGCCGGCGAAGGTGCTGCTTCTCCGGCAAGGAAGCCTCAGCCGCTTCTCCTGCACACGGAGAGCGTGCTAGCTGCTGAAACGTGAAGAAAGAAGCTGCAGAAGACTGGCACTGAGCGTGCAGCTTTCCAGCGGAGAGAAAAAGCTACTTGAACACTCTGCAAGCCTTTCCACTCCCAAAAACATGCACATGGAAGGAGCTGCTGCAAAAGCGATGCTGTGCTCGCTGCTGCTCCTCCTGAAGCTCTGGCTGCTAAATCTGAGGCTTTCCTTCCAATTTCAAGCTGCAAAGCACTTGCTGAATTGCAGGGAAAGTCCGGGAGGCATTTGCTGTGCTGGCACACTTTCTCCTTCCTAGACAGAGTGGAAAAGCTTTTCCCTGCCGTGTAGGCGACAAGAGACGCATTAGACAGGGATCCGGAGCTGTCCGAAGGTAAGCGCCTGTTGCCGGCCTCTTTCGGCACAAGCCCCCGCTCCGGAGCGCACCGCGGCCGGCAGGATGCTCTCTGCCGGCGAAGGTGCCGCTTCTCCGGCAAGGAAGCCTCAGCCGCTTCTCCTGCACACGGAGAGCGTGCTAGCTGCTGAAACGTGAAGAAAGAAGCTGCAGAAGACTGGCACTGAGCGTGCAGCTTTCCAGCGGAGAGAAAAAGCTACTTGAACACTCTGCAAGCCTTTCCACTCCCAAAAACATGCACATGGAAGGAGCTGCTGCAAAAGCGATGCTGTGCTCGCTGCTGCTCCTCCTGAAGCTCTGGCTGCTAAATCTGAGGCTTTCCTTCCAATTTCAAGCTGCAAAGCACTTGCTGAATTGCAGGGAAAGTCCGGGAGGCATTTGCTGTGCTGGCACACTTTCTCCTTCCTAGACAGAGTGGAAAAGCTTTTCCCTGCCGTGTAGGCGACAAGAGACGCATTAGACAGGGATCCGGAGCTGTCCGAAGGTAAGCGCTTGTTCCCGGCCTCTTTCGGCACAAGCCCCCGCTCCGGAGCGCACCGCGGCCGGCAGGATGCTCTCTGCCGGCGAAGGTGCCGCTTCTCCGGCAAGGAAGCCTCAGCCGCTTCTCCTGCACACGGAGAGCGTGCTAGCTGCTGAAACGTGAAGAAAGAAGCTGCAGAAGACTGGCACTGAGCGTGCAGCTTTCCAGCGGAGAGAAAAAGCTACTTGAACACTCTGCAAGCCTTTCCACTCCCAAAAACATGCACATGGAAGGAGCTGCTGCAAAAGCGATGCTGTGCTCGCTGCTGCTCCTCCTGAAGCTCTGGCTGCTAAATCTGAGGCTTTCCTTCCAATTTCAAGCTGCAAAGCACTTGCTGAATTGCAGGGAAATTCCGGGAGGCATTTGCTGTGCTGGCACACTTTCTCCTTCCTAGACAGAGTGGAAAAGCTTTTCCCTGCCGTGTAGGCGACAAGAGACGCATTAGACCGGGATCCGGAGCTGTCCGAAGGTAAGCGCCTGTTGCCGGCCTCTTTCGGCACAAGCCCCCGCTCCGGAGCGCACCGCGGCCGGCAGGATGCTCTCTGCCGGCGAAGGTGCCGCTTCTCCGGCAAGGAAGCCTCAGCCGCTTCTCCTGCACACGGAGAGCGTGCTAGCTGCTGAAACGTGAAGAAAGAAGCTGCAGAACACTGGCACTGAGCGTGCAGCTTTCCAGCGGAGAGAAAAAGCTACTTGAACACTCTGCAAGCCTTTCCACTCCCAAAAACATGCACATGGAAGGAGCTGCTGCAAAAGCGATGCTGTGCTCGCTGCTGCTCCTCCTGAAGCTCTGGCTGCTAAATCTGAGGCTTTCCTTCCAATTTCAAGCTGCAAAGCACTTGCTGAATTGCAGGGAAAGTCCGGGAGGCATTTGCTGTGCTGGCACACTTTCTCCTTCCTAGACAGAGTGGAAAAGCTTTTCCCTGCCGTGTAGGCGACAAGAGACGCATTAGACAGGGATCCGGAGCTGTCCGAAGGTAAGCGCCTGTTCCCGGCCTCTTTCGGCACAAGCCCCCGCTCCGGAGCGCACCGCGGCCGGCAGGATGCTCTCTGCCGGCGAAGGTGCCGCTTCTCCGGCAAGGAAGCCTCAGCCGCTTCTCCTGCACACGGAGAGCGTGCTAGCTGCTGAAACGTGAAGAAAGAAGCTGCAGAAGACTGGCACTGAGCGTGCAGCTTTCCAGCGGAGAGAAAAAGCTACTTGAACACTCTGCAAGCCTTTCCACTCCCAAAAACATGCACATGGAAGGAGCTGCTGCAAAAGCGATGCTGTGCTCGCTGCTGCTCCTCCTGAAGCTCTGGCTGCTAAATCTGAGGCTTTCCTTCCAATTTCAAGCTGCAAAGCACTTGCTGAATTGCAGGGAAAGTCCGGGAGGCATTTGCTGTGCTGGCACACTTTCTCCTTCCTAGACAGAGTGGAAAAGCTTTTCCCTGCCGTGTAGGCGACAAGAGACGCATTAGACAGGGATCCGGAGCTGTCCGAAGGTAAGCGCCTGTTGCCGGCCTCTTTCGGCACAAGCCCCCGCTCCGGAGCGCACCGCGGCCGGCAGGATGCTCTCTGCCGGCGAAGGTGCCGCTTCTCCGGCAAGGAAGCCTCAGCCGCTTCTCCTGCACACGGAGAGCGTGCTAGCTGCTGAAACGTGAAGAAAGAAGCTGCAGAAGACTGGCACTGAGCGTGCAGCTTTCCAGCGGAGAGAAAAAGCTACTTGAACACTCTGCAAGCCTTTCCACTCCCAAAAACATGCACATGGAAGGAGCTGCTGCAAAAGCGATGCTGTGCTCGCTGCTGCTCCTCCTGAAGCTCTGGCTGCTAAATCTGAGGCTTTCCTTCCAATTTCAAGCTGCAAAGCACTTGCTGAATTGCAGGGAAAGTCCGGGAGGCATTTGCTGTGCTGGCACACTTTCTCCTTCCTAGACAGAGTGGAAAAGCTTTTCCCTGCCGTGTAGGCGACAGGAGACGCATTAGACGGGCATCCGGAGCTGTCCGAAGGTAAGCGCCTGTTGCCGGCCTCTTTCGGCACAAGCCCCCGCTCCGGAGCGCACCGCGGCCGGCAGGATGCTCTCTGCCGGCGAAGGTGCCGCTTCTCCGGCAAGGAAGCCTCAGCCGCTTCTCCTGCACACGGAGAGCGTGCTAGCTGCTGAAACGTGAAGAAAGAAGCTGCAGAAGACTGGCACTGAGCGTGCAGCTTTCCAGCGGAGAGAAAAAGCTACTTGAACACTCTGCAAGCCTTTCCACTCCCAAAAACATGCACATGGAAGGAGCTGCTGCAAAAGCGATGCTGTGCTCGCTGCTGCTCCTCCTGAAGCTCTGGCTGCTAAATCTGAGGCTTTCCTTCCAATTTCAAGCTGCAAAGCACTTGCTGAATTGCAGGGAAAGTCCGGGAGGCATTTGCTGTGCTGGCACACTTTCTCCTTCCTAGACAGAGTGGAAAAGCTTTTCCCTGCCGTGTAGGCGACAAGAGACGCATTAGACAGGGATCCGGAGCTGTCCGAAGGTAAGCGCTTGTTCCCGGCCTCGTTCGGCACAAGCCCCCGCTCCGGAGCGCACCGCGGCCGGCAGGATGCTCTCTGCCGGCGAAGGTGCCGATTCTCCGGCAAGGAAGCCTCAGCCGCTTCTCCTGCACACGGAGAGCGTGCTAGCTGCTGAAACGTGAAGAAAGAAGCTGCAGAAGACTGGCACTGAGCGTGCAGCTTTCCAGCGGAGAGAAAAAGCTACTTGAACACTCTGCAAGCCTTTCCACTCCCAAAAACATGCACATGGAAGGAGCTGCTGCAAAAGCGATGCTGTGCTCGCTGCTGCTCCTCCTGAAGCTCTGGCTGCTAAATCTGAGGCTTTCCTTCCAATTTCAAGCTGCAAAGCACTTGCTGAATTGCAGGGAAAGTCCGGGAGGCATTTGCTGTGCTGGCACACTTTCTCCTTCCTAGACAGAGTGGAAAAGCTTTTCCCTGCCGTGTAGGCGACAAGAGACGCATTAGACAGGGATCCGGAGCTGTCCGAAGGTAAGCGCTTGTTCCCGGCCTCTTTCGGCACAAGCCCCCGCTCCGGAGCGCACCGCGGCCGGCAGGATGCTCTCTGCCGGCGAAGGTGCCGCTTCTCCGGCAAGGAAGCCTCAGCCGCTTCTCCTGCACACGGAGAGCGTGCTAGCTGCTGAAACGTGAAGAAAGAAGCTGCAGAAGACTGGCACTGAGCGTGCAGCTTTCCAGCGGAGAGAAAAAGCTACTTGAACACTCTGCAAGCCTTTCCACTCCCAAAAACATGCACATGGAAGGAGCTGCTGCAAAAGCGATGCTGTGCTCGCTGCTGCTCCTCCTGAAGCTCTGGCTGCTAAATCTGAGGCTTTCCTTCCAATTTCAAGCTGCAAAGCACTTGCTGAATTGCAGGGAAAGTCCGGGAGGCATTTGCTGTGCTGGCATACTTTCTCCTTCCTAGACAGAGTGGAAAAGCTTTTCCCTGCCGTGTAGGCGACAAGAGACGCATTAGAAAGGGATCCGGAGCTGTCCGAAGGTAAGCGCTTGTTCCCGGCCTCTTTCGGCACAAGCCCCCGCTCCGGAGCGCACCGCGGCCGGCAGGATGCTCTCTGCCGGCGAAGGTGCTGCTTCTCCGGCAAGGAAGCCTCAGCCGCTTCTCCTGCACACGGAGAGCGTGCTAGCTGCTGAAACGTGAAGAAAGAAGCTGCAGAAGACTGGCACTGAGCGTGCAGCTTTCCAGCGGAGAGAAAAAGCTACTTGAACACTCTGCAAGCCTTTCCACTCCCAAAAACATGCACATGGAAGGAGCTGCTGCAAAAGCGATGCTGTGCTCGCTGCTGCTCGTCCTGAAGCTCTGGCTGCTAAATCTGAGGCTTTCCTTCCAATTTCAAGCTGCAAAGCACTTGCTGAATTGCAGGGAAAGTCCGGGAGGCATTTGCTGTGCTGGCACACTTTCTCCTTCCTAGACAGAGTGGAAAAGCTTTTCCCTGCCGTGTAGGCGACAAGAGACGCATTAGACAGGGATCCGGAGCTGTCCGAAGGTAAGCGCTTGTTCCCGGCCTCTTTCGGCACAAGCCCCCGCTCCGGAGCGCACCGCGGCCGGCAGGATGCTCTCTGCCGGCGAAGGTGCCGCTTCTCCGGCAAGGAAGCCTCAGCCGCTTCTCCTGCACACGGAGAGCGTGCTAGCTGCTGAAACGTGAAGAAAGAAGCTGCAGAAGACTGGCACTGAGCGTGCAGCTTTCCAGCGGAGAGAAAAAGCTACTTGAACACTCTGCAAGCCTTTCCACTCCCAAAAACATGCACATGGAAGGAGCTGCTGCAAAAGCGATGCTGTGCTCGCTGCTGCTCCTCCTGAAGCTCTGGCTGCTAAATCTGAGGCTTTCCTTCCAATTTCAAGCTGCAAAGCACTTGCTGAATTGCAGGGAAAGTCCGGGAGGCATTTGCTGTGCTGGCACACTTTCTCCTTCCTAGACAGAGTGGAAAAGCTTTTCCCTGCCGTGTAGGCGACAAGAGACGCATTAGACAGGGATCCGGAGCTGTCCGAAGGTAAGCGCTTGTTCCCGGCCTCTTTCGGCACAAGCCCCCGCTCCGGAGCGCACCGCGGCCGGCAGGATGCTCTCTGCCGGCGAAGGTGCCGCTTCTCCGGCAAGGAAGCCTCAGCCGCTTCTCCTGCACACGGAGAGCGTGCTAGCTGCTGAAACGTGAAGAAAGAAGCTGCAGAAGACTGGCACTGAGCGTGCAGCTTTCCAGCGGAGAGAAAAAGCTACTTGAACACTCTGCAAGCCTTTCCACTCCCAAAAACATGCACATGGAAGGAGCTGCTGCAAAAGCGATGCTGTGCTCGCTGCTGCTCCTCCTGAAGCTCTGGCTGCTAAATCTGAGGCTTTCCTTCCAATTTCAAGCTGCAAAGCACTTGCTGAATTGCAGGGAAAGTCCGGGAGGCATTTGCTGTGCTGGCACACTTTCTCCTTCCTAGACAGAGTGGAAAAGCTTTTCCCTGCCGTGTAGGCGACAAGAGACGCATTAGACAGGGATCCGGAGCTGTCCGAAGGTAAGCGCTTGTTCCCGGCCTCTTTCGGCACAAGCCCCCGCTCCGGAGCGCACCGCGGCCGGCAGGATGCTCTCTGCCGGCGAAGGTGCCGCTTCTCCGGCAAGGAAGCCTCAGCCGCTTCTCCTGCACACGGAGAGCGTGCTAGCTGCTGAAACGTGAAGAAAGAAGCTGCAGAAGACTGGCACTGAGCGTGCAGCTTTCCAGCGGAGAGAAAAAGCTACTTGAACACTCTGCAAGCCTTTCCACTCCCAAAAACATGCACATGGAAGGAGCTGCTGCAAAAGCGATGCTGTGCTCGCTGCTGCTCCTCCTGAAGCTCTGGCTGCTAAATCTGAGGCTTTCCTTCCAATTTCAAGCTGCAAAGCACTTGCTGAATTGCAGGGAAAGTCCGGGAGGCATTTGCTGTGCTGGCATACTTTCTCCTTCCTAGACAGAGTGGAAAAGCTTTTCCCTGCCGTGTAGGCGACAAGAGACGCATTAGAAAGGGATCCGGAGCTGTCCGAAGGTAAGCGCTTGTTCCCGGCCTCTTTCGGCACAAGCCCCCGCTCCGGAGCGCACCGCGGCCGGCAGGATGCTCTCTGCCGGCGAAGGTGCTGCTTCTCCGGCAAGGAAGCCTCAGCCGCTTCTCCTGCACACGGAGAGCGTGCTAGCTGCTGAAACGTGAAGAAAGAAGCTGCAGAAGACTGGCACTGAGCGTGCAGCTTTCCAGCGGAGAGAAAAAGCTACTTGAACACTCTGCAAGCCTTTCCACTCCCAAAAACATGCACATGGAAGGAGCTGCTGCAAAAGCGATGCTGTGCTCGCTGCTGCTCCTCCTGAAGCTCTGGCTGCTAAATCTGAGGCTTTCCTTCCAATTTCAAGCTGCAAAGCACTTGCTGAATTGCAGGGAAAGTCCGGGAGGCATTTGCTGTGCTGGCACACTTTCTCCTTCCTAGACAGAGTGGAAAAGCTTTTCCCTGCCGTGTAGGCGACAAGAGACGCATTAGACAGGGATCCGGAGCTGTCCGAAGGTAAGCGCTTGTTCCCGGCCTCTTTCGGCACAAGCCCCCGCTCCGGAGCGCACCGCGGCCGGCAGGATGCTCTCTGCCGGCGAAGGTGCCGCTTCTCCGGCAAGGAAGCCTCAGCCGCTTCTCCTGCACACGGAGAGCGTGCTAGCTGCTGAAACGTGAAGAAAGAAGCTGCAGAAGACTGGCACTGAGCGTGCAGCTTTCCAGCGGAGAGAAAAAGCTACTTGAACACTCTGCAAGCCTTTCCACTCCCAAAAACATGCACATGGAAGGAGCTGCTGCAAAAGCGATGCTGTGCTCGCTGCTGCTCTTCCTGAAGCTCTGGCTGCTAAATCTGAGGCTTTCCTTCCAATTTCAAGCTGCAAAGCACTTGCTGAATTGCAGGGAAAGTCCGGGAGGCATTTGCTGTGCTGGCATACTTTCTCCTTCCTAGACAGAGTGGAAAAGCTTTTCCCTGCCGTGTAGGCGACAAGAGACGCATTAGAAAGGGATCCGGAGCTGTCCGAAGGTAAGCGCTTGTTCCCGGCCTCTTTCGGCACAAGCCCCCGCTCCGGAGCGCACCGCGGCCGGCAGGATGCTCTCTGCCGGCGAAGGTGCTGCTTCTCCGGCAAGGAAGCCTCAGCCGCTTCTCCTGCACACGGAGAGCGTGCTAGCTGCTGAAACGTGAAGAAAGAAGCTGCAGAAGACTGGCACTGAGCGTGCAGCTTTCCAGCGGAGAGAAAAAGCTACTTGAACACTCTGCAAGCCTTTCCACTCCCAAAAACATGCACATGGAAGGAGCTGCTGCAAAAGCGATGCTGTGCTCGCTGCTGCTCGTCCTGAAGCTCTGGCTGCTAAATCTGAGGCTTTCCTTCCAATTTCAAGCTGCAAAGCACTTGCTGAATTGCAGGGAAAGTCCGGGAGGCATTTGCTGTGCTGGCACACTTTCTCCTTCCTAGACAGAGTGGAAAAGCTTTTCCCTGCCGTGTAGGCGACAAGAGACGCATTAGACAGGGATCCGGAGCTGTCCGAAGGTAAGCGCTTGTTCCCGGCCTCGTTCGGCACAAGCCCCCGCTCCGGAGCGCACCGCGGCCGGCAGGATGCTCTCTGCCGGCGAAGGTGCCGCTTCTCCGGCAAGGAAGCCTCAGCCGCTTCTCCTGCACACGGAGAGCGTGCTAGCTGCTGAAACGTGAAGAAAGAAGCTGCAGAAGACTGGCACTGAGCGTGCAGCTTTCCAGCGGAGAGAAAAAGCTACTTGAACACTCTGCAAGCCTTTCCACTCCCAAAAACATGCACATGGAAGGAGCTGCTGCAAAAGCGATGCTGTGCTCGCTGCTGCTCCTCCTGAAGCTCTGGCTGCTAAATCTGAGGCTTTCCTTCCAATTTCAAGCTGCAAAGCACTTGCTGAATTGCAGGGAAAGTCCGGGAGGCATTTGCTGTGCTGGCATACTTTCTCCTTCCTAGACAGAGTGGAAAAGCTTTTCCCTGCCGTGTAGGCGACAAGAGACGCATTAGAAAGGGATCCGGAGCTGTCCGAAGGTAAGCGCTTGTTCCCGGCCTCTTTCGGCACAAGCCCCCGCTCCGGAGCGCACCGCGGCCGGCAGGATGCTCTCTGCCGGCGAAGGTGCTGCTTCTCCGGCAAGGAAGCCTCAGCCGCTTCTCCTGCACACGGAGAGCGTGCTAGCTGCTGAAACGTGAAGAAAGAAGCTGCAGAAGACTGGCACTGAGCGTGCAGCTTTCCAGCGGAGAGAAAAAGCTACTTGAACACTCTGCAAGCCTTTCCACTCCCAAAAACATGCACATGGAAGGAGCTGCTGCAAAAGCGATGCTGTGCTCGCTGCTGCTCGTCCTGAAGCTCTGGCTGCTAAATCTGAGGCTTTCCTTCCAATTTCAAGCTGCAAAGCACTTGCTGAATTGCAGGGAAAGTCCGGGAGGCATTTGCTGTGCTGGCACACTTTCTCCTTCCTAGACAGAGTGGAAAAGCTTTTCCCTGCCGTGTAGGCGACAAGAGACGCATTAGACAGGGATCCGGAGCTGTCCGAAGGTAAGCGCTTGTTCCCGGCCTCTTTCGGCACAAGCCCCCGCTCCGGAGCGCACCGCGGCCGGCAGGATGCTCTCTGCCGGCGAAGGTGCCGCTTCTCCGGCAAGGAAGCCTCAGCCGCTTCTCCTGCACACGGAGAGCGTGCTAGCTGCTGAAACGTGAAGAAAGAAGCTGCAGAAGACTGGCACTGAGCGTGCAGCTTTCCAGCGGAGAGAAAAAGCTACTTGAACACTCTGCAAGCCTTTCCACTCCCAAAAACATGCACATGGAAGGAGCTGCTGCAAAAGCGATGCTGTGCTCGCTGCTGCTCCTCCTGAAGCTCTGGCTGCTAAATCTGAGGCTTTCCTTCCAATTTCAAGCTGCAAAGCACTTGCTGAATTGCAGGGAAAGTCCGGGAGGCATTTGCTGTGCTGGCACACTTTCTCCTTCCTAGACAGAGTGGAAAAGCTTTTCCCTGCCGTGTAGGCGACAAGAGACGCATTAGACAGGGATCCGGAGCTGTCCGAAGGTAAGCGCTTGTTCCCGGCCTCTTTCGGCACAAGCCCCCGCTCCGGAGCGCACCGCGGCCGGCAGGATGCTCTCTGCCGGCGAAGGTGCCGCTTCTCCGGCAAGGAAGCCTCAGCCGCTTCTCCTGCACACGGAGAGCGTGCTAGCTGCTGAAACGTGAAGAAAGAAGCTGCAGAAGACTGGCACTGAGCGTGCAGCTTTCCAGCGGAGAGAAAAAGCTACTTGAACACTCTGCAAGCCTTTCCACTCCCAAAAACATGCACATGGAAGGAGCTGCTGCAAAAGCGATGCTGTGCTCGCTGCTGCTCCTCCTGAAGCTCTGGCTGCTAAATCTGAGGCTTTCCTTCCAATTTCAAGCTGCAAAGCACTTGCTGAATTGCAGGGAAAGTCCGGGAGGCATTTGCTGTGCTGGCACACTTTCTCCTTCCTAGACAGAGTGGAAAAGCTTTTCCCTGCCGTGTAGGCGACAAGAGACGCATTAGACAGGGATCCGGAGCTGTCCGAAGGTAAGCGCTTGTTCCCGGCCTCTTTCGGCACAAGCCCCCGCTCCGGAGCGCACCGCGGCCGGCAGGATGCTCTCTGCCGGCGAAGGTGCCGCTTCTCCGGCAAGGAAGCCTCAGCCGCTTCTCCTGCACACGGAGAGCGTGCTAGCTGCTGAAACGTGAAGAAAGAAGCTGCAGAAGACTGGCACTGAGCGTGCAGCTTTCCAGCGGAGAGAAAAAGCTACTTGAACACTCTGCAAGCCTTTCCACTCCCAAAAACATGCACATGGAAGGAGCTGCTGCAAAAGCGATGCTGTGCTCGCTGCTGCTCCTCCTGAAGCTCTGGCTGCTAAATCTGAGGCTTTCCTTCCAATTTCAAGCTGCAAAGCACTTGCTGAATTGCAGGGAAAGTCCGGGAGGCATTTGCTGTGCTGGCATACTTTCTCCTTCCTAGACAGAGTGGAAAAGCTTTTCCCTGCCGTGTAGGCGACAAGAGACGCATTAGAAAGGGATCCGGAGCTGTCCGAAGGTAAGCGCTTGTTCCCGGCCTCTTTCGGCACAAGCCCCCGCTCCGGAGCGCACCGCGGCCGGCAGGATGCTCTCTGCCGGCGAAGGTGCTGCTTCTCCGGCAAGGAAGCCTCAGCCGCTTCTCCTGCACACGGAGAGCGTGCTAGCTGCTGAAACGTGAAGAAAGAAGCTGCAGAAGACTGGCACTGAGCGTGCAGCTTTCCAGCGGAGAGAAAAAGCTACTTGAACACTCTGCAAGCCTTTCCACTCCCAAAAACATGCACATGGAAGGAGCTGCTGCAAAAGCGATGCTGTGCTCGCTGCTGCTCGTCCTGAAGCTCTGGCTGCTAAATCTGAGGCTTTCCTTCCAATTTCAAGCTGCAAAGCACTTGCTGAATTGCAGGGAAAGTCCGGGAGGCATTTGCTGTGCTGGCACACTTTCTCCTTCCTAGACAGAGTGGAAAAGCTTTTCCCTGCCGTGTAGGCGACAAGAGACGCATTAGACAGGGATCCGGAGCTGTCCGAAGGTAAGCGCTTGTTCCCGGCCTCTTTCGGCACAAGCCCCCGCTCCGGAGCGCACCGCGGCCGGCAGGATGCTCTCTGCCGGCGAAGGTGCCGCTTCTCCGGCAAGGAAGCCTCAGCCGCTTCTCCTGCACACGGAGAGCGTGCTAGCTGCTGAAACGTGAAGAAAGAAGCTGCAGAAGACTGGCACTGAGCGTGCAGCTTTCCAGCGGAGAGAAAAAGCTACTTGAACACTCTGCAAGCCTTTCCACTCCCAAAAACATGCACATGGAAGGAGCTGCTGCAAAAGCGATGCTGTGCTCGCTGCTGCTCCTCCTGAAGCTCTGGCTGCTAAATCTGAGGCTTTCCTTCCAATTTCAAGCTGCAAAGCACTTGCTGAATTGCAGGGAAAGTCCGGGAGGCATTTGCTGTGCTGGCACACTTTCTCCTTCCTAGACAGAGTGGAAAAGCTTTTCCCTGCCGTGTAGGCGACAAGAGACGCATTAGACAGGGATCCGGAGCTGTCCGAAGGTAAGCGCTTGTTCCCGGCCTCTTTCGGCACAAGCCCCCGCTCCGGAGCGCACCGCGGCCGGCAGGATGCTCTCTGCCGGCGAAGGTGCCGCTTCTCCGGCAAGGAAGCCTCAGCCGCTTCTCCTGCACACGGAGAGCGTGCTAGCTGCTGAAACGTGAAGAAAGAAGCTGCAGAAGACTGGCACTGAGCGTGCAGCTTTCCAGCGGAGAGAAAAAGCTACTTGAACACTCTGCAAGCCTTTCCACTCCCAAAAACATGCACATGGAAGGAGCTGCTGCAAAAGCGATGCTGTGCTCGCTGCTGCTCCTCCTGAAGCTCTGGCTGCTAAATCTGAGGCTTTCCTTCCAATTTCAAGCTGCAAAGCACTTGCTGAATTGCAGGGAAAGTCCGGGAGGCATTTGCTGTGCTGGCACACTTTCTCCTTCCTAGACAGAGTGGAAAAGCTTTTCCCTGCCGTGTAGGCGACAAGAGACGCATTAGACAGGGATCCGGAGCTGTCCGAAGGTAAGCGCTTGTTCCCGGCCTCGTTCGGCACAAGCCCCCGCTCCGGAGCGCACCGCGGCCGGCAGGATGCTCTCTGCCGGCGAAGGTGCCGCTTCTCCGGCAAGGAAGCCTCAGCCGCTTCTCCTGCACACGGAGAGCGTGCTAGCTGCTGAAACGTGAAGAAAGAAGCTGCAGAAGACTGGCACTGAGCGTGCAGCTTTCCAGCGGAGAGAAAAAGCTACTTGAACACTCTGCAAGCCTTTCCACTCCCAAAAACATGCACATGGAAGGAGCTGCTGCAAAAGCGATGCTGTGCTCGCTGCTGCTCCTCCTGAAGCTCTGGCTGCTAAATCTGAGGCTTTCCTTCCAATTTCAAGCTGCAAAGCACTTGCTGAATTGCAGGGAAAGTCCGGGAGGCATTTGCTGTGCTGGCACACTTTCTCCTTCCTAGACAGAGTGGAAAAGCTTTTCCCTGCCGTGTAGGCGACAAGAGACGCATTAGACAGGGATCCGGAGCTGTCCGAAGGTAAGCGCTTGTTCCCGGCCTCTTTCGGCACAAGCCCCCGCTCCGGAGCGCACCGCGGCCGGCAGGATGCTCTCTGCCGGCGAAGGTGCCGCTTCTCCGGCAAGGAAGCCTCAGCCGCTTCTCCTGCACACGGAGAGCGTGCTAGCTGCTGAAACGTGAAGAAAGAAGCTGCAGAAGACTGGCACTGAGCGTGCAGCTTTCCAGCGGCGAGAAAAAGCTACTTGAACACTCTGCAAGCCTTTCCACTCCCAAAAACATGCACATGGAAGGAGCTGCTGCAAAAGCGATGCTGTGCTCGCTGCTGCTCCTCCTGAAGCTCTGGCTGCTAAATCTGAGGCTTTCCTTCCAATTTCAAGCTGCAAAGCACTTGCTGAATTGCAGGGAAAGTCCGGGAGGCATTTGCTGTGCTGGCACACTTTCTCCTTCCTAGACAGAGTGGAAAAGCTTTTCCCTGCCGTGTAGGCGACAAGAGACGCATTAGACAGGGATCCGGAGCTGTCCGAAGGTAAGCGCTTGTTCCCGGCCTCTTTCGGCACAAGCCCCCGCTCCGGAGCGCACCGCGGCCGGCAGGATGCTCTCTGCCGGCGAAGGTGCCGCTTCTCCGGCAAGGAAGCCTCAGCCGCTTCTCCTGCACACGGAGAGCGTGCTAGCTGCTGAAACGTGAAGAAAGAAGCTGCAGAAGACTGGCACTGAGCGTGCAGCTTTCCAGCGGAGAGAAAAAGCTACTTGAACACTCTGCAAGCCTTTCCACTCCCAAAAACATGCACATGGAAGGAGCTGCTGCAAAAGCGATGCTGTGCTCGCTGCTGCTCCTCCTGAAGCTCTGGCTGCTAAATCTGAGGCTTTCCTTCCAATTTCAAGCTGCAAAGCACTTGCTGAATTGCAGGGAAAGTCCGGGAGGCATTTGCTGTGCTGGCACACTTTCTCCTTCCTAGACAGAGTGGAAAAGCTTTTCCCTGCCGTGTAGGCGACAAGAGACGCATTAGACGGGCATCCGGAGCTGTCCGAAGGTAAGCGCCTGTTGCCGGCCTCTTTCGGCACAAGCCCCCGCTCCGGAGCGCACCGCGGCCGGCAGGATGCTCTCTGCCGGCGAAGGTGCCGCTTCTCCGGCAAGGAAGCCTCAGCCGCTTCTCCTGCACACGGAGAGCGTGCTAGCTGCTGAAACGTGAAGAAAGAAGCTGCAGAAGACTGGCACTGAGCGTGCAGCTTTCCAGCGGAGAGAAAAAGCTACTTGAACACTCTGCAAGCCTTTCCACTCCCAAAAACATGCACATGGAAGGAGCTGCTGCAAAAGCGATGCTGTGCTCGCTGCTGCTCCTCCTGAAGCTCTGGCTGCTAAATCTGAGGCTTTCCTTCCAATTTCAAGCTGCAAAGCACTTGCTGAATTGCAGGGAAAGTCCGGGAGGCATTTGCTGTGCTGGCACACTTTCTCCTTCCTAGACAGAGTGGAAAAGCTTTTCCCTGCCGTGTAGGCGACAAGAGACGCATTAGACAGGGATCCGGAGCTGTCCGAAGGTAAGCGCTTGTTCCCGGCCTCTTTCGGCACAAGCCCCCGCTCCGGAGCGCACCGCGGCCGGCAGGATGCTCTCTGCCGGCGAAGGTGCCGCTTCTCCGGCAAGGAAGCCTCAGCCGCTTCTCCTGCACACGGAGAGCGTGCTAGCTGCTGAAACGTGAAGAAAGAAGCTGCAGAAGACTGGCACTGAGCGTGCAGCTTTCCAGCGGAGAGAAAAAGCTACTTGAACACTCTGCAAGCCTTTCCACTCCCAAAAACATGCACATGGAAGGAGCTGCTGCAAAAGCGATGCTGTGCTCGCTGCTGCTCCTCCTGAAGCTCTGGCTGCTAAATCTGAGGCTTTCCTTCCAATTTCAAGCTGCAAAGCACTTGCTGAATTGCAGGGAAAGTCCGGGAGGCATTTGCTGTGCTGGCACACTTTCTCCTTCCTAGACAGAGTGGAAAAGCTTTTCCCTGCCGTGTAGGCGACAAGAGACGCATTAGACAGGGATCCGGAGCTGTCCGAAGGTAAGCGCTTGTTCCCGGCCTCGTTCGGCACAAGCCCCCGCTCCGGAGCGCACCGCGGCCGGCAGGATGCTCTCTGCCGGCGAAGGTGCCGCTTCTCCGGCAAGGAAGCCTCAGCCGCTTCTCCTGCACACGGAGAGCGTGCTAGCTGCTGAAACGTGAAGAAAGAAGCTGCAGAAGACTGGCACTGAGCGTGCAGCTTTCCAGCGGAGAGAAAAAGCTACTTGAACACTCTGCAAGCCTTTCCACTCCCAAAAACATGCACATGGAAGGAGCTGCTGCAAAAGCGATGCTGTGCTCGCTGCTGCTCCTCCTGAAGCTCTGGCTGCTAAATCTGAGGCTTTCCTTCCAATTTCAAGCTGCAAAGCACTTGCTGAATTGCAGGGAAAGTCCGGGAGGCATTTGCTGTGCTGGCACACTTTCTCCTTCCTAGACAGAGTGGAAAAGCTTTTCCCTGCCGTGTAGGCGACAAGAGACGCATTAGACAGGGATCCGGAGCTGTCCGAAGGTAAGCGCTTGTTCCCGGCCTCTTTCGGCACAAGCCCCCGCTCCGGAGCGCACCGCGGCCGGCAGGATGCTCTCTGCCGGCGAAGGTGCCGCTTCTCCGGCAAGGAAGCCTCAGCCGCTTCTCCTGCACACGGAGAGCGTGCTAGCTGCTGAAACGTGAAGAAAGAAGCTGCAGAAGACTGGCACTGAGCGTGCAGCTTTCCAGCGGAGAGAAAAAGCTACTTGAACACTCTGCAAGCCTTTCCACTCCCAAAAACATGCACATGGAAGGAGCTGCTGCAAAAGCGATGCTGTGCTCGCTGCTGCTCCTCCTGAAGCTCTGGCTGCTAAATCTGAGGCTTTCCTTCCAATTTCAAGCTGCAAAGCACTTGCTGAATTGCAGGGAAAGTCCGGGAGGCATTTGCTGTGCTGGCACACTTTCTCCTTCCTAGACAGAGTGGAAAAGCTTTTCCCTGCCGTGTAGGCGACAAGAGACGCATTAGACAGGGATCCGGAGCTGTCCGAAGGTAAGCGCTTGTTCCCGGCCTCTTTCGGCACAAGCCCCCGCTCCGGAGCGCACCGCGGCCGGCAGGATGCTCTCTGCCGGCGAAGGTGCCGCTTCTCCGGCAAGGAAGCCTCAGCCGCTTCTCCTGCACACGGAGAGCGTGCTAGCTGCTGAAACGTGAAGAAAGAAGCTGCAGAAGACTGGCACTGAGCGTGCAGCTTTCCAGCGGAGAGAAAAAGCTACTTGAACACTCTGCAAGCCTTTCCACTCCCAAAAACATGCACATGGAAGGAGCTGCTGCAAAAGCGATGCTGTGCTCGCTGCTGCTCCTCCTGAAGCTCTGGCTGCTAAATCTGAGGCTTTCCTTCCAATTTCAAGCTGCAAAGCACTTGCTGAATTGCAGGGAAAGTCCGGGAGGCATTTGCTGTGCTGGCACACTTTCTCCTTCCTAGACAGAGTGGAAAAGCTTTTCCCTGCCGTGTAGGCGACAAGAGACGCATTAGACAGGGATCCGGAGCTGTCCGAAGGTAAGCGCTTGTTCCCGGCCTCGTTCGGCACAAGCCCCCGCTCCGGAGCGCACCGCGGCCGGCAGGATGCTCTCTGCCGGCGAAGGTGCCGCTTCTCCGGCAAGGAAGCCTCAGCCGCTTCTCCTGCAC
The DNA here is from genome assembly GCF_963513975.1 of Fringilla coelebs. NCBI lineage: Eukaryota > Metazoa > Chordata > Aves > Passeriformes > Fringillidae > Fringilla > Fringilla coelebs. Next base: position 9,549 of record NW_028167314.1, on the reverse strand, counting down.
ACGGAGAGCGTGCTAGCTGCTGAAACGTGAAGAAAGAAGCTGCAGAAGACTGGCACTGAGCGTGCAGCTTTCCAGCGGAGAGAAAAAGCTACTTGAACACTCTGCAAGCCTTTCCACTCCCAAAAACATGCACATGGAAGGAGCTGCTGCAAAAGCGATGCTGTGCTCGCTGCTGCTCCTCCTGAAGCTCTGGCTGCTAAATCTGAGGCTTTCCTTCCAATTTCAAGCTGCAAAGCACTTGCTGAATTGCAGGGAAAGTCCGGGAGGCATTTGCTGTGCTGGCACACTTTCTCCTTCCTAGACAGAGTGGAAAAGCTTTTCCCTGCCGTGTAGGCGACAAGAGACGCATTAGACAGGGATCCGGAGCTGTCCGAAGGTAAGCGCTTGTTCCCGGCCTCTTTCGGCACAAGCCCCCGCTCCGGAGCGCACCGCGGCCGGCAGGATGCTCTCTGCCGGCGAAGGTGCCGCTTCTCCGGCAAGGAAGCCTCAGCCGCTTCTCCTGCACACGGAGAGCGTGCTAGCTGCTGAAACGTGAAGAAAGAAGCTGCAGAAGACTGGCACTGAGCGTGCAGCTTTCCAGCGGCGAGAAAAAGCTACTTGAACACTCTGCAAGCCTTTCCACTCCCAAAAACATGCACATGGAAGGAGCTGCTGCAAAAGCGATGCTGTGCTCGCTGCTGCTCCTCCTGAAGCTCTGGCTGCTAAATCTGAGGCTTTCCTTCCAATTTCAAGCTGCAAAGCACTTGCTGAATTGCAGGGAAAGTCCGGGAGGCATTTGCTGTGCTGGCACACTTTCTCCTTCCTAGACAGAGTGGAAAAGCTTTTCCCTGCCGTGTAGGCGACAAGAGACGCATTAGACAGGGATCCGGAGCTGTCCGAAGGTAAGCGCTTGTTCCCGGCCTCTTTCGGCACAAGCCCCCGCTCCGGAGCGCACCGCGGCCGGCAGGATGCTCTCTGCCGGCGAAGGTGCCGCTTCTCCGGCAAGGAAGCCTCAGCCGCTTCTCCTGCACACGGAGAGCGTGCTAGCTGCTGAAACGTGAAGAAAGAAGCTGCAGAAGACTGGCACTGAGCGTGCAGCTTTCCAGCGGAGAGAAAAAGCTACTTGAACACTCTGCAAGCCTTTCCACTCCCAAAAACATGCACATGGAAGGAGCTGCTGCAAAAGCGATGCTGTGCTCGCTGCTGCTCCTCCTGAAGCTCTGGCTGCTAAATCTGAGGCTTTCCTTCCAATTTCAAGCTGCAAAGCACTTGCTGAATTGCAGGGAAAGTCCGGGAGGCATTTGCTGTGCTGGCACACTTTCTCCTTCCTAGACAGAGTGGAAAAGCTTTTCCCTGCCGTGTAGGCGACAAGAGACGCATTAGACGGGCATCCGGAGCTGTCCGAAGGTAAGCGCCTGTTGCCGGCCTCTTTCGGCACAAGCCCCCGCTCCGGAGCGCACCGCGGCCGGCAGGATGCTCTCTGCCGGCGAAGGTGCCGCTTCTCCGGCAAGGAAGCCTCAGCCGCTTCTCCTGCACACGGAGAGCGTGCTAGCTGCTGAAACGTGAAGAAAGAAGCTGCAGAAGACTGGCACTGAGCGTGCAGCTTTCCAGCGGAGAGAAAAAGCTACTTGAACACTCTGCAAGCCTTTCCACTCCCAAAAACATGCACATGGAAGGAGCTGCTGCAAAAGCGATGCTGTGCTCGCTGCTGCTCCTCCTGAAGCTCTGGCTGCTAAATCTGAGGCTTTCCTTCCAATTTCAAGCTGCAAAGCACTTGCTGAATTGCAGGGAAAGTCCGGGAGGCATTTGCTGTGCTGGCACACTTTCTCCTTCCTAGACAGAGTGGAAAAGCTTTTCCCTGCCGTGTAGGCGACAAGAGACGCATTAGACAGGGATCCGGAGCTGTCCGAAGGTAAGCGCTTGTTCCCGGCCTCTTTCGGCACAAGCCCCCGCTCCGGAGCGCACCGCGGCCGGCAGGATGCTCTCTGCCGGCGAAGGTGCCGCTTCTCCGGCAAGGAAGCCTCAGCCGCTTCTCCTGCACACGGAGAGCGTGCTAGCTGCTGAAACGTGAAGAAAGAAGCTGCAGAAGACTGGCACTGAGCGTGCAGCTTTCCAGCGGAGAGAAAAAGCTACTTGAACACTCTGCAAGCCTTTCCACTCCCAAAAACATGCACATGGAAGGAGCTGCTGCAAAAGCGATGCTGTGCTCGCTGCTGCTCCTCCTGAAGCTCTGGCTGCTAAATCTGAGGCTTTCCTTCCAATTTCAAGCTGCAAAGCACTTGCTGAATTGCAGGGAAAGTCCGGGAGGCATTTGCTGTGCTGGCACACTTTCTCCTTCCTAGACAGAGTGGAAAAGCTTTTCCCTGCCGTGTAGGCGACAAGAGACGCATTAGACAGGGATCCGGAGCTGTCCGAAGGTAAGCGCTTGTTCCCGGCCTCGTTCGGCACAAGCCCCCGCTCCGGAGCGCACCGCGGCCGGCAGGATGCTCTCTGCCGGCGAAGGTGCCGCTTCTCCGGCAAGGAAGCCTCAGCCGCTTCTCCTGCACACGGAGAGCGTGCTAGCTGCTGAAACGTGAAGAAAGAAGCTGCAGAAGACTGGCACTGAGCGTGCAGCTTTCCAGCGGAGAGAAAAAGCTACTTGAACACTCTGCAAGCCTTTCCACTCCCAAAAACATGCACATGGAAGGAGCTGCTGCAAAAGCGATGCTGTGCTCGCTGCTGCTCCTCCTGAAGCTCTGGCTGCTAAATCTGAGGCTTTCCTTCCAATTTCAAGCTGCAAAGCACTTGCTGAATTGCAGGGAAAGTCCGGGAGGCATTTGCTGTGCTGGCACACTTTCTCCTTCCTAGACAGAGTGGAAAAGCTTTTCCCTGCCGTGTAGGCGACAAGAGACGCATTAGACAGGGATCCGGAGCTGTCCGAAGGTAAGCGCTTGTTCCCGGCCTCTTTCGGCACAAGCCCCCGCTCCGGAGCGCACCGCGGCCGGCAGGATGCTCTCTGCCGGCGAAGGTGCCGCTTCTCCGGCAAGGAAGCCTCAGCCGCTTCTCCTGCACACGGAGAGCGTGCTAGCTGCTGAAACGTGAAGAAAGAAGCTGCAGAAGACTGGCACTGAGCGTGCAGCTTTCCAGCGGAGAGAAAAAGCTACTTGAACACTCTGCAAGCCTTTCCACTCCCAAAAACATGCACATGGAAGGAGCTGCTGCAAAAGCGATGCTGTGCTCGCTGCTGCTCCTCCTGAAGCTCTGGCTGCTAAATCTGAGGCTTTCCTTCCAATTTCAAGCTGCAAAGCACTTGCTGAATTGCAGGGAAAGTCCGGGAGGCATTTGCTGTGCTGGCACACTTTCTCCTTCCTAGACAGAGTGGAAAAGCTTTTCCCTGCCGTGTAGGCGACAAGAGACGCATTAGACGGGCATCCGGAGCTGTCCGAAGGTAAGCGCTTGTTCCCGGCCTCTTTCGGCACAAGCCCCCGCTCCGGAGCGCACCGCGGCCGGCAGGATGCTCTCTGCCGGCGAAGGTGCCGCTTCTCCGGCAAGGAAGCCTCAGCCGCTTCTCCTGCACACGGAGAGCGTGCTAGCTGCTGAAACGTGAAGAAAGAAGCTGCAGAACACTGGCACTGAGCGTGCAGCTTTCCAGCGGAGAGAAAAAGCTACTTGAACACTCTGCAAGCCTTTCCACTCCCAAAAACATGCACATGGAAGGAGCTGCTGCAAAAGCGATGCTGTGCTCGCTGCTGCTCCTCCTGAAGCTCTGGCTGCTAAATCTGAGGCTTTCCTTCCAATTTCAAGCTGCAAAGCACTTGCTGAATTGCAGGGAAAGTCCGGGAGGCATTTGCTGTGCTGGCACACTTTCTCCTTCCTAGACAGAGTGGAAAAGCTTTTCCCTGCCGTGTAGGCGACAAGAGACGCATTAGACAGGGATCCGGAGCTGTCCGAAGGTAAGCGCCTGTTCCCGGCCTCTTTCGGCACAAGCCCCCGCTCCGGAGCGCACCGCGGCCGGCAGGATGCTCTCTGCCGGCGAAGGTGCCGCTTCTCCGGCAAGGAAGCCTCAGCCGCTTCTCCTGCACACGGAGAGCGTGCTAGCTGCTGAAACGTGAAGAAAGAAGCTGCAGAAGACTGGCACTGAGCGTGCAGCTTTCCAGCGGAGAGAAAAAGCTACTTGAACACTCTGCAAGCCTTTCCACTCCCAAAAACATGCACATGGAAGGAGCTGCTGCAAAAGCGATGCTGTGCTCGCTGCTGCTCCTCCTGAAGCTCTGGCTGCTAAATCTGAGGCTTTCCTTCCAATTTCAAGCTGCAAAGCACTTGCTGAATTGCAGGGAAAGTCCGGGAGGCATTTGCTGTGCTGGCACACTTTCTCCTTCCTAGACAGAGTGGAAAAGCTTTTCCCTGCCGTGTAGGCGACAAGAGACGCATTAGACAGGGATCCGGAGCTGTCCGAAGGTAAGCGCTTGTTCCCGGCCTCTTTCGGCACAAGCCCCCGCTCCGGAGCGCACCGCGGCCGGCAGGATGCTCTCTGCCGGCGAAGGTGCCGCTTCTCCGGCAAGGAAGCCTCAGCCGCTTCTCCTGCACACGGAGAGCGTGCTAGCTGCTGAAACGTGAAGAAAGAAGCTGCAGAAGACTGGCACTGAGCGTGCAGCTTTCCAGCGGAGAGAAAAAGCTACTTGAACACTCTGCAAGCCTTTCCACTCCCAAAAACATGCACATGGAAGGAGCTGCTGCAAAAGCGATGCTGTGCTCGCTGCTGCTCCTCCTGAAGCTCTGGCTGCTAAATCTGAGGCTTTCCTTCCAATTTCAAGCTGCAAAGCACTTGCTGAATTGCAGGGAAAGTCCGGGAGGCATTTGCTGTGCTGGCACACTTTCTCCTTCCTAGACAGAGTGGAAAAGCTTTTCCCTGCCGTGTAGGCGACAAGAGACGCATTAGACAGGGATCCGGAGCTGTCCGAAGGTAAGCGCTTGTTCCCGGCCTCGTTCGGCACAAGCCCCCGCTCCGGAGCGCACCGCGGCCGGCAGGATGCTCTCTGCCGGCGAAGGTGCCGCTTCTCCGGCAAGGAAGCCTCAGCCGCTTCTCCTGCACACGGAGAGCGTGCTAGCTGCTGAAACGTGAAGAAAGAAGCTGCAGAAGACTGGCACTGAGCGTGCAGCTTTCCAGCGGAGAGAAAAAGCTACTTGAACACTCTGCAAGCCTTTCCACTCCCAAAAACATGCACATGGAAGGAGCTGCTGCAAAAGCGATGCTGTGCTCGCTGCTGCTCGTCCTGAAGCTCTGGCTGCTAAATCTGAGGCCTTCCTTCCAATTTCAAGCTGCAAAGCACTTGCTGAATTGCAGGGAAAGTCCGGGAGGCATTTGCTGTGCTGGCACACTTTCTCCTTCCTAGACAGAGTGGAAAAGCTTTTCCCTGCCGTGTAGGCGACAAGAGACGCATTAGACGGGCATCCGGAGCTGTCCGAAGGTAAGCGCCTGTTGCCGGCCTCTTTCGGCACAAGCCCCCGCTCCGGAGCGCACCGCGGCCGGCAGGATGCTCTCTGCCGGCGAAGGTGCCGCTTCTCCGGCAAGGAAGCCTCAGCCGCTTCTCCTGCACACGGAGAGCGTGCTAGCTGCTGAAACGTGAAGAAAGAAGCTGCAGAAGACTGGCACTGAGCGTGCAGCTTTCCAGCGGAGAGAAAAAGCTACTTGAACACTCTGCAAGCCTTTCCACTCCCAAAAACATGCACATGGAAGGAGCTGCTGCAAAAGCGATGCTGTGCTCGCTGCTGCTCCTCCTGAAGCTCTGGCTGCTAAATCTGAGGCTTTCCTTCCAATTTCAAGCTGCAAAGCACTTGCTGAATTGCAGGGAAAGTCCGGGAGGCATTTGCTGTGCTGGCACACTTTCTCCTTCCTAGACAGAGTGGAAAAGCTTTTCCCTGCCGTGTAGGCGACAAGAGACGCATTAGACAGGGATCCGGAGCTGTCCGAAGGTAAGCGCTTGTTCCCGGCCTCGTTCGGCACAAGCCCCCGCTCCGGAGCGCACCGCGGCCGGCAGGATGCTCTCTGCCGGCGAAGGTGCCGCTTCTCCGGCAAGGAAGCCTCAGCCGCTTCTCCTGCACACGGAGAGCGTGCTAGCTGCTGAAACGTGAAGAAAGAAGCTGCAGAACACTGGCACTGAGCGTGCAGCTTTCCAGCGGAGAGAAAAAGCTACTTGAACACTCTGCAAGCCTTTCCACTCCCAAAAACATGCACATGGAAGGAGCTGCTGCAAAAGCGATGCTGTGCTCGCTGCTGCTCCTCCTGAAGCTCTGGCTGCTAAATCTGAGGCTTTCCTTCCAATTTCAAGCTGCAAAGCACTTGCTGAATTGCAGGGAAAGTCCGGGAGGCATTTGCTGTGCTGGCACACTTTCTCCTTCCTAGACAGAGTGGAAAAGCTTTTCCCTGCCGTGTAGGCGACAAGAGACGCATTAGACGGGCATCCGGAGCTGTCCGAAGGTAAGCGCCTGTTGCCGGCCTCTTTCGGCACAAGCCCCCGCTCCGGAGCGCACCGCGGCCGGCAGGATGCTCTCTGCCGGCGAAGGTGCCGCTTCTCCGGCAAGGAAGCCTCAGCCGCTTCTCCTGCACACGGAGAGCGTGCTAGCTGCTGAAACGTGAAGAAAGAAGCTGCAGAAGACTGGCACTGAGCGTGCAGCTTTCCAGCGGAGAGAAAAAGCTACTTGAACACTCTGCAAGCCTTTCCACTCCCAAAAACATGCACATGGAAGGAGCTGCTGCAAAAGCGATGCTGTGCTCGCTGCTGCTCCTCCTGAAGCTCTGGCTGCTAAATCTGAGGCTTTCCTTCCAATTTCAAGCTGCAAAGCACTTGCTGAATTGCAGGGAAAGTCCGGGAGGCATTTGCTGTGCTGGCACACTTTCTCCTTCCTAGACAGAGTGGAAAAGCTTTTCCCTGCCGTGTAGGCGACAAGAGACGCATTAGACAGGGATCCGGAGCTGTCCGAAGGTAAGCGCTTGTTCCCGGCCTCTTTCGGCACAAGCCCCCGCTCCGGAGCGCACCGCGGCCGGCAGGATGCTCTCTGCCGGCGAAGGTGCCGCTTCTCCGGCAAGGAAGCCTCAGCCGCTTCTCCTGCACACGGAGAGCGTGCTAGCTGCTGAAACGTGAAGAAAGAAGCTGCAGAAGACTGGCACTGAGCGTGCAGCTTTCCAGCGGAGAGAAAAAGCTACTTGAACACTCTGCAAGCCTTTCCACTCCCAAAAACATGCACATGGAAGGAGCTGCTGCAAAAGCGATGCTGTGCTCGCTGCTGCTCCTCCTGAAGCTCTGGCTGCTAAATCTGAGGCTTTCCTTCCAATTTCAAGCTGCAAAGCACTTGCTGAATTGCAGGAAAGTCCGGGAGGCATTTGCTGTGCTGGCACACTTTCTCCTTCCTAGACAGAGTGGAAAAGCTTTTCCCTGCCGTGTAGGCGACAAGAGACGCATTAGACAGGGATCCGGAGCTGTCCGAAGGTAAGCGCTTGTTCCCGGCCTCGTTCGGCACAAGCCCCCGCTCCGGAGCGCACCGCGGCCGGCAGGATGCTCTCTGCCGGCGAAGGTGCCGCTTCTCCGGCAAGGAAGCCTCAGCCGCTTCTCCTGCACACGGAGAGCGTGCTAGCTGCTGAAACGTGAAGAAAGAAGCTGCAGAAGACTGGCACTGAGCGTGCAGCTTTCCAGCGGAGAGAAAAAGCTACTTGAACACTCTGCAAGCCTTTCCACTCCCAAAAACATGCACATGGAAGGAGCTGCTGCAAAAGCGATGCTGTGCTCGCTGCTGCTCCTCCTGAAGCTCTGGCTGCTAAATCTGAGGCTTTCCTTCCAATTTCAAGCTGCAAAGCACTTGCTGAATTGCAGGGAAAGTCCGGGAGGCATTTGCTGTGCTGGCACACTTTCTCCTTCCTAGACAGAGTGGAAAAGCTTTTCCCTGCCGTGTAGGCGACAAGAGACGCATTAGACGGGCATCCGGAGCTGTCCGAAGGTAAGCGCCTTGTTGCCGGCCTCGTTCGGCACAAGCCCCCGCTCCGGAGCGCACCGCGGCCGGCAGGATGCTCTCTGCCGGCGAAGGTGCCGCTTCTCCGGCAAGGAAGCCTCAGCCGCTTCTCCTGCACACGGAGAGCGTGCTAGCTGCTGAAACGTGAAGAAAGAAGCTGCAGAACACTGGCACTGAGCGTGCAGCTTTCCAGCGGAGAGAAAAAGCTACTTGAACACTCTGCAAGCCTTTCCACTCCCAAAAACATGCACATGGAAGGAGCTGCTGCAAAAGCGATGCTGTGCTCGCTGCTGCTCCTCCTGAAGCTCTGGCTGCTAAATCTGAGGCTTTCCTTCCAATTTCAAGCTGCAAAGCACTTGCTGAATTGCAGGGAAAGTCCGGGAGGCATTTGCTGTGCTGGCACACTTTCTCCTTCCTAGACAGAGTGGAAAAGCTTTTCCCTGCCGTGTAGGCGACAAGAGACGCATTAGACAGGGATCCGGAGCTGTCCGAAGGTAAGCGCTTGTTCCCGGCCTCGTTCGGCACAAGCCCCCGCTCCGGAGCGCACCGCGGCCGGCAGGATGCTCTCTGCCGGCGAAGGTGCCGCTTCTCCGGCAAGGAAGCCTCAGCCGCTTCTCCTGCACACGGAGAGCGTGCTAGCTGCTGAAACGTGAAGAAAGAAGCTGCAGAAGACTGGCACTGAGCGTGCAGCTTTCCAGCGGAGAGAAAAAGCTACTTGAACACTCTGCAAGCCTTTCCACTCCCAAAAACATGCACATTGGAAGGAGCTGCTGCAAAAGCGATGCTGTGCTCGCTGCTGCTCCTCCTGAAGCTCTGGCTGCTAAATCTGAGGCTTTCCTTCCAATTTCAAGCTGCAAAGCACTTGCTGAATTGCAGGGAAAGTCCGGGAGGCATTTGCTGTGCTGGCACACTTTCTCCTTCCTAGACAGAGTGGAAAAGCTTTTCCCTGCCGTGTAGGCGACAAGAGACGCATTAGACGGGCATCCGGAGCTGTCCGAAGGTAAGCGCCTGTTGCCGGCCTCTTTCGGCACAAGCCCCCGCTCCGGAGCGCACCGCGGCCGGCAGGATGCTCTCTGCCGGCGAAGGTGCCGCTTCTCCGGCAAGGAAGCCTCAGCCGCTTCTCCTGCACACGGAGAGCGTGCTAGCTGCTGAAACGTGAAGAAAGAAGCTGCAGAACACTGGCACTGAGCGTGCAGCTTTCCAGCGGAGAGAAAAAGCTACTTGAACACTCTGCAAGCCTTTCCACTCCCAAAAACATGCACATGGAAGGAGCTGCTGCAAAAGCGATGCTGTGCTCGCTGCTGCTCCTCCTGAAGCTCTGGCTGCTAAATCTGAGGCTTTCCTTCCAATTTCAAGCTGCAAAGCACTTGCTGAATTGCAGGGAAAGTCCGGGAGGCATTTGCTGTGCTGGCACACTTTCTCCTTCCTAGACAGAGTGGAAAAGCTTTTCCCTGCCGTGTAGGCGACAAGAGACGCATTAGACAGGGATCCGGAGCTGTCCGAAGGTAAGCGCTTGTTCCCGGCCTCGTTCGGCACAAGCCCCGCTCCGGAGCGCACCGCGGCCGGCAGGATGCTCTCTGCCGGCGA
>NW_028167315.1:0-170000 GCF_963513975.1 Fringilla coelebs | reverse complement strand
ACAATTGTTCAGAGGCCTGCGGCGTTAAATTGCCGGGTGCCTCCTGGAATTCGGCCTCTCGCAGGATGCCTCCCAGATGCAAGGTGGCACCAGTTCCAACTTGGTCTGGTTTGAGAGTGCCAAGTGGGTCCTCGAAACTGACACCCAGAACAGTAGCTTGTGAGTTTTGTTTCCCAGGGAAAAAGCCTGTAAAATTGCTCAGGGTCCTGCGGCCTTAAATTGCCGGGTGCCTCCTGGAATTCGGCCTCTCGCAGGATGCCTCGCAGACGCAAGGTGGCACCAGTTCGACTTGGTCTGGTTTAAGAGTTCCAAGTGGGTCATTAAAACTGACACCCAGAACAGTGGCTTGTGAGTTTTGTTTCCCAAGGAAAAAGCCTGTACAATGGTTCAGGGTCCTGCGGCCTTAAATTGCCGGGTGCCTCCTGGAATTGCACCTCTCGCAGGATGCCTCCCAGACACAAGGTGGCACCAGTGCTACCTTGGTCTTGTTTGAGAGTGCAAGGTGGCTCCTGCAAACTGACACCCAGAACAGTGGCTTCTGAGTTTTGTTTCCCAAGGAAAAAGCCTGTACAATGGTTCAGGGTCCTGCGGCCTTAAATTGCCGGGTGCCTCCTGGAATTCGGCCTTTCGCAGGATGCCTCCCAGACGTAAAGTGGCAGCCGTGCCAACTTGGTCTGGTTTGAGAGTGCCAAGTGGGTCCTGCAAACTGACACCCAGAACAGTGGCTTCTGAGTTTTGTTTCCCAGGGAAAAAGCCTGTACAATGGTTCAGGGTCCTGCGGCCTTAAATTGCCGGGTGCCTCCTGGAATTGCACCTCTCGCAGGATGCCTCCCAGACGCAAGGTGGCACCAGTGCCAACTTGGTCTGGTTTGAGAGTGCCAAGTGGGTCCTGAAAACTGACACCCAGAACAGTGTCTTGTGAGTTTTGTTTCCTAGGGAAAAAGCCTGTAAAATTCCTCAGGGTCCTGCGGCATTAAATTTCCGTGTGCCTCCTGGAATTCGGCCTCTCGCAGGATGCCTCCCAGACGCAAAGTGGCACCAGTGTCAACTTGGTCTGTTTTCAGAGTGCCAAGTGGGTCCTGCAAACTGACACCCAGAACTGTGGCTTGTGAGTTTTGTTTCCCAGGGAACAAGCCTGTACAACGGTCCAGGGTGCTCCATCCTTAAATTGCAGGGTGCCTCCTGGAATTGCACCTCTCGCAGGATATTTCCCATACGCAAGGTGGCAACAGTGCCAACGTGGTCTGGTTTGAGAGTGCCAAGTGCCTCCTGAAAACTGACACCCAGAAAAGTGTCTTCTGAGTTTTATTTGCCAGGGAAAAACCTGTACAATGGTTTAGGGTCCTACGGACATAAATTTCCGGGTGCCTCCTGGAATTTGGCCTCTCGCAGGATGCCTCCCAGACGCAAAGTGGCACCAGTGCCAACTTGGTCTGGTTTGAGAGTGCCAAGTGGGTCCTGAAAACTGACACCCAGAACAGTGGCTTGTGAGTTTTGTTTCCCAGGGAAAAAGCCTGTACAATTGTTCAGAGTTCTGCGGCCTTAAATTGCCAGGTGCCTCCTGTAATTCAGCCTCTCGCAGGATGCCTCCCAGACGCAAGGTGGCACCAGTGCCAACTTGGTCTGGTTTAAGACTACCAAGTGGGTCCTGAAAACTGACACCCAGAACAGTGGCTTGTGAGTTTTGTTTCCCAGGGAAAAAGCCTGTAGAATGGTTCAGGGGCCTGAGGCCTTAAATTGCCGGGTGCCTCCTGGAATTCGGCCTCTCGCAGGATGCCTCCCAGACGCAAGGTGGCACCAGTGCCAACTTGGTCTGGTTTAAGACTACCAAATGGGTCCTGCAAACTGACACCCAGAACAGAGACTTGTGAGTTTTGTTTCCCAGGGAAAAACCTGTACAATTATTCAGGGGCCTAAAGCCTTAAATTGCCGGGTGCCCCCTAGAGATCCGCCTCTCGCAGGATGCCTCCCAGACGCAAGGTAACACCAGTGCCAACTTGGTGTGGTTTGAGAGTGCCAGGTGGCTCATGCAAACTGACACCCAGAACAGTGGCTTCTGAGTTTTTTTTCCCAGGGAAAAAGCCTGTACAATGGTTCAGGTTCCCCCGGCCTTAAATTTCCGGGTGCCTCCTGGAATTCGGCCTCTCGCAGTATGCCTCCCAGACGCAAGGTTGAACCAGTGCCATCTTGGTCTGGTTTAAGAGTGCCAAGTGGGTCCTTAAAACTGACACCCAGAACAGTGGCTTCTGAGTTTTGTTTCCCAAGGAACAATCCTGTACAATCATTCAGGGGCCTGCGGCCTTAAATTGCCGCGTGCCTCCTGGAATTGCACCTCTCGCAGGATGCCTCCCAGACGCAAGGTGGCACCAGTTCGACTTTGTCTGGTTTAAGAGTGCCAGGTGGCTCCTGCAAACTGACAGCCAGAAAAGTGGCTTGTGAGTTTTGTTTCCCAGGGAAAAAGCCTGTACGATGGTTCAGGGGCCTGCGGCCTTAATTTGCGGGGTGCCCCCTGGAATTCGGCCTCTCGCAGGATGCCTCCCAGACACAAGATGGCACCAGTTCCAACTTGGTCCGGTTTAAGATTGCCAAGTGGGTCCTGAAAACGGACACCCAGAACAGTGGCTTGTGAGTTTTGTTTCCCAGGGAAAAAGCCTGTACAATTGTTCAGAGGCCTGCGGCGTTAAATTGCCGGGTGCCTCCTGGAATTCGGCCTCTCGCAGGATGCCTCCCAGACGCAAGGTGGCACCAGTTCCAACTTGGTCTGGTTTGAGAGTGCCAACTGGGTCCTCGAAACACACACCCAGAACAGTGGCTTGTAAGTTTTGTTTCCCAGGGAAAAAGCCTGTAAAATTGCTCAGGGTACTGCGGCCTTAAATTGCCGGTTGCCTCCTTGAATTCGGCCTCTCGCAGTATGCCTCCCAGACGCAAGGTGGCACCAGTTCGACTTGGTCTGGTTTAAGAGTTCCAAGTGGGTCATTAAAACTGACACCCAGAACAGTGGCTTGTGAGTTTTGTTTCCCAAGGAAAAAGCCTGTAAAATTCCTCAGGGTCCTGCGGCCTTAAATTGCCGGGTGCCTCCTGGAATTGCACCTCTCGCAGGATGCCTCCCAGACACAAGGTGGCACCAGTGCCAACTTGGTCTTGTTTGAGAGTGCAAGGTGGCTCCTGCAAACTGACACCCAGAACAGTGGCTTCTGAGTTTTGTTTCCCAAGGAAAAAGCCTGTACAATGGTTCAGGGTCCTGCGGCCTTAAATTGCCGGGTGCCTCCTGGAATTCGGCCTCTCGCAGGATGCCTCCCAGACGCAAAGTGGCAGCCGTGCCAACTTGGCCTGGTTTGAGAGTGCCAAGTGGGTCCTGCAAACTGACACCCAGAACAGTGGCTTCTGAGTTTTGTTTCCCAGGGAAAAAGCCTTTACAATGGTTCAGGGTCCTGAGGCCTTAAATTGCCAGGTGCCTCCTGGAATTGCACCTCTCGCAGGATGCCTCCCAGACGCAAGGTGGCACCAGTGCCAACTTGGTCTGGTTTGAGAGTGCCAAGTGGGTCCTGGAAACTGACACCCAGAACAGTGGCTTGTGAGTTTTGTTTCCCAGGGAAAAAGCCTGTACAATGGTTCAGGGTCCTGCGGCCTTAAATTGCCGGGTGCCTCCTGGAATTGCACCTCTCGCAGGATGTTTCTCAGACGCTAAGTGGCACTGGTGCCCTCTTAGTCTGGTTTGAGAGTGCCAAGTGGGTCCTGAAAACTGACACCCAGAACCGTGGTTTGTTAGTTTTATTTCCCAGGGAAAAAGCCTGTACAGTGGTTCAGGGGCCTGAGGCCTTAAATTGCTGGGTGCCTCCTGGAATTCGGCCTCTTGCAGGATGCCTCCCAGACGGAAGGTGGCACCAGTTCCAACTTGATCTGGTTTGAGAGTGCCAAGTGGGTGCTGCAAACTGACACCCAGAACAGTGGCTTCTGAGTTTTGTTTCCCAGGGAAAAAGCCTGTATAATGGTTCAGGGTCCTGCGGCCATAAATTGCCGGGTGTCTCCTGGAATTCCGACTCTCGCAGGATGCCTCCCAGACGCAAGGTGGCACCAGTGCCAACTTGGTCTGGTTTGAGAGTGCCAAGTCGGTCCTGGAAACTGACACCCAGAACAGTGGCTTCTGAGTTTTGTTTCCCAGGGAAAAAGCCTGTACAATGGTTCAGGGTCCTGCGGCCTTAAACTGCCAGGTGCCTCCTGGAATTCCGCCTCTCGCAGGATGCCTCCCAGACGCAAGGTGGCACCAGTGTCAACTTGGTCTGGTTTGAGAGTGCCAAGTGGGTCCTGCAAACTGACACCCAGAACAGTGGCTTCTGAGTTTTGTTTCCCAGGGAAAAAGCCTGTACAATGATTCAGGGGCCTAAAGCCTTAAATTGCCGGGTGCCTCCTGTAATTCCGCCTCTCGCAGGATTCCTCCCAGACTAGAGGTGGCACCATTGCCAACTTGGTCTGGTTTGAGAGTGCCAAGTGGGTCCTGGAATCTGACACCCAGAACAGTGGCTTGTGAGTTTTGTTTCCCAGGGAAAAAGCCTGTAAAATTGCTCAGGGTCCTGCGGCCATAAATGGCCGGGTGCCTCCTGGAATTCGGCCTCTCGCAGGATGCCTCCCAGATGCAAGGTGGCACCATTTTGACTTGGTCTGGTTTAAGAGTTCCAAGTGGGTCCCGCAAACTGAAACCCAGAACAGTGGTTTGTTAGTTTTATTTCCCAGGGAAAAAGCCTGTACAATTGTTCAGAGTTCTGCGGCCTTAAATTGCCAGGTGCCTCCTGTAATTCAGCCTCTCGCAGGATGCCTCCCAGACGCAAGGTGGCACCAGTGCCAACTTGGTCTGGTTTAAGACTATCAAGTGGGTCCTGAAAACTGACACCCAGAACAGTGGCTTGTGAGTTTTGTTTCCCAGGGAAAAAGCCTGTAGAATGGTTCAGGGGCCTGAGGCCTTAAATTGCCGGGTGCCTCCTGGAATTCGGCCTCTCGCAGGATGCCTCCCAGACGCAAGGTGGCACCAGTGCCAACTTGGTCTGGTTTAAGACTACCAAATGGGTCCTGGAAACTGACACCCAGAACAGTGGCTTGTGAGTTTTGTTTCCCAGGGAAAAAGCCTGTACAATGGTTCAGGGGCCTAAAGCCTTAAATTGCCGGGTGCCCCCTAGAGATCCGCCTCTCGCAGGATGCCTCCCAGACGCAAGGTAACACCAGTGCCAACTTGGTGTGGTTTGAGAGTGCCAGGTGGCTCATGCAAACTGACACCCAGAACAGTGGCTTGTGAGTTTTGTTTCCCAGGGAACAAGCCTTCACAATGCTTCAGGTTCCCCCGGCCTTAAATTTCCGGGTGCCTCCTGGAATTCGGCCTCTCGCAGGATGCCTCCCAGACGCAAGGTTGAACCAGTGCCATCTTGGTCTGGTTTAAGAGTGCCAAGTGGGTCCTTAAAACTGACACCCAGAACAGTGGCTTCTGAGTTTTGTTTCCCAAGGAACAATCCTGTACAATCATTCAGGGGCCTGCGGCCTTAAATTGCCGGGTGCCTCCTGGAATTGCACCTCTCGCAGGATGCCTCCAAGACGCAAGGTGGCACCAGTTCGACTTTGTCTGGTTTAAGAGTGCCAGGTGGCTCCTGCAAACTGACAGCCAGAAAAGTGGCTTGTGAGTTTTGTTTCCCAGGGAAAAAGCCTGTACAATTGTTCAGAGTTCTGCGGCCTTAAATTGCCAGGTGCCTCCTGTAATTCAGCCTCTCGCAGGATGCCTCCCAGACACAAGGTGGCACCAGTGCCAACTTGGTCTGGTTTAAGACTACCAAGTGGGTCCTGAAAACTGACACCCAGAACAGAGGCTTGTGAGTTTTGTTTCCCAGGGAAAAAGCCTGTAGAATGGTTCAGGGGCCTGAGGCCTTAAATTGCCGGGTGCCTCCTGGAATTCGGCCTCTCGCAGGATGCCTCCCAGACGCAAGGTGGCACCAGTGCCAACTTGGTCTGGTTTAAGACTACCAAATGGGTCCTGCAAACTGACACCCAGAACAGAGACTTGTGAGTTTTGTTTCCCAGGGAAAAAGCCTGTACAATGGTTCAGGGGCCTAAAGCCTTAAATTGCCGGGTGCCCCCTAGAGATCCGCCTCTCGCAGGATGCCTCCCAGACGCAAGGTAACACCAGTGCCAACTTGGTGTGGTTTGAGAGTGCCAGGTGGCTCATGCAAACTGACACCCAGAACAGTGGCTTGTGAGTTTTGTTTCCCAGGGAACAAGCCTTCACAATGCTTCAGGTTCCCCCGGCCTTAAATTTCCGGGTGCCTCCTGGAATTCGGCCTCTCGCAGTATGCCTCCCAGACGCAAGGTTGAACCAGTGCCATCTTGGTCTGGTTTAAGAGTGCCAAGTGGGTCCTTAAAACTGACACCCAGAACAGTGGCTTGTGAGTTTTGTTTCCCAAGGAACAATCCTGTACAATCATTCAGGGGCCTGCGGCCTTAAATTGCCGGGTGCCTCCTGGAATTGCACCTCTCGCAGGATGCCTCCCAGACGCAAGGTGGCACCAGTTCGACTTTGTCTGGTTTAAGAGTGCCAGGTGGCTCCTGCAAACTGACAGCCAGAAAAGTGGCTTGTGAGTTTTGTTTCCCAGGGAAAAAGCCTGTACGATGGTTCAGGGGCCTGCGGCCTTAATTTGCCGGGTGCCCCCTGGAATTCGGCCTCTCGCAGGATGCCTCCCAGACACAAGATGGCACCAGTTCCAACTTGGTCTGGTTTAAGATTGCCAAGTGGGTCCTGAAAACTGACACCCAGAACAGTGGCTTGTGAGTTTTGTTTCCCAGGGAAAAAGCCTGTACAATTGTTCAGAGGCCTGCGGCGTTAAATTGCCGGGTGCCTCCTGGAATTCGGCCTCTCGCAGGATGCCTTCCAGACGCAAGGTGGCACCAGTTCCAACTTGGTCTGGTTTGAGAGTGCCAAGTGGGTCCTCGAAACACACACCCAGAACAGTGGCTTGTGAGTTTTGTTTCCCAGGGAAAAAGCCTGTAAAATTGCTCAGGGTACTGCGGCCTTAAATTGCCGGTTGCCTCCTTGAATTCGGCCTCTCGCAGGATGCCTCCCAGACGCAAGGTGGCACCAGTTCGACTTGGTCTGGTTTAAGAGTTCCAAGTGGGTCCTTAAAACTGACACCCAGAACAGTGGCTTGTGAGTTTTGTTTCCCAAGGAAAAAGCCTGTAAAATTCCTCAGGGTCCTGCGGCCTTAAATTGCCGGGTGCCTCCTGGAATTGCACCTCTCGCAGGATGCCTCCCAGACACAAGGTGGCACCAGTGCCAACTTGGTCTTGTTTGAGAGTGCAAGGTGGCTCCTGCAAACTGACACCCAGAACAGTGGCTTCTGAGTTTTGTTTCCCAAGGAAAAAGCCTGTACAATGGTTCAGGGTCCTGCGGCCTTAAATTGCCGGGTGCCTCCTGGAATTCGGCCTCTCGCAGGATGCCTCCCAGACGCAAAGTGGCAGCCGTGCCAACTTGGCCTGGTTTGAGAGTGCCAAGTGGGTCCTGCAAACTGACACCCAGAACAGTGGCTTCTGAGTTTTGTTTCCCAGGGAAAAAGCCTGTAGAATGGTTCAGGGTCCTGAGGCCTTAAATTGCCAGGTGCCTCCTGGAATTGCACCTCTCGCAGGATGCCTCCCAGACGCAAGGTGGCACCAGTGCCAACTTGGTCTGGTTTGAGAGTGCCAAGTGGGTCCTGGAAACTGACACCCAGAACAGTGGCTTGTGAGTTTTGTTTCCCAGGGAAAAAGCCTGTACAATGGTTCAGGGTCCTGCGGCCTTAAATTGCCGGGTGCCTCCTGGAATTGCACCTCTCGCAGGATGTTTCTCAGACGCTAAGTGGCACTGGTGCCCTCTTAGTCTGGTTTGAGAGTGCCAAGTGGGTCCTGAAAACTGACAACCAGAACCGTGGTTTGTTAGTTTTATTTCCCAGGGAAAAAGCCTGTACAGTGGTTCAGGGGCCTGAGGCCTTAAATTGCTGGGTGCCTCCTGGAATTCGGCCTCTTGCAGGATGCCTCCCAGACGGAAGGTGGCACCAGTTCCAACTTGATCTGGTTTGAGAGTGCCAAGTGGGTGCTGCAAACTGACACCCAGAACAGTGGCTTCTGAGTTTTGTTTCCCAGGGAAAAAGCCTGTACAATGGTTCAGGGTCCTGCGGCCATAAATTGCCGGGTGTCTCCTGGAATTCCGACTCTCGCAGGATGCCTCCCAGACGCAAGGTGGCACCAGTGCCAACTTGGTCTGGTTTGAGAGTGCCAAGTGGCTCCTGAAAACTGACACCCAGAACAGTGGCTTGTGAGTTTTGTTTCCCAGGGAAAAAGCCTGTACAATGGTTCAGGGTCCTGCGGCCTTAAACTGCCAGGTGCCTCCTGGAATTCCGCCTCTCGCAGGATGCCTCCCAGACGCAAGGTGGCACCAGTGTCAACTTGGTCTGGTTTGAGAGTGCCAAGTGGGTCCTGCAAACTGACACCCAGAACAGTGGCTTCTGAGTTTTGTTTCCCAGGGAAAAAGCCTGTACAATGATTCAGGGGCCTAAAGCCTTAAATTGCCGGGTGCCTCCTGTAATTCCGCCTCTCGCAGGATTCCTCCCAGACTAGAGGTGGCACCATTGCCAACTTGGTCTGGTTTGAGAGTGCCAAGTGGGTCCTGGAATCTGACACCCAGAACAGTGGCTTGTGAGTTTGGTTTCCCAGGGAAAAAGCCTGTAAAATTGCTCAGGGTCCTGCGGCCTTAAATTGCCGGGTGCCTCCTGGAATTCGGCCTCTCGCAGGATGCCTCCCAGACGCAAGGTGGCACCATTTTGACTTGGTCTGGTTTAAGAGTTCCAAGTGGGTCCTGAAAACTGAAACCCAGAACAGTGGTTTGTTAGTTTTATTTCCCAGGGAAAGAGCCTGTACAATTCTTCAGAGTTCTGCAGCCTTAAATTTCCGTGTGCCTCCTGGAATTCGGCCTCTCGCAGGATGCCTCCCAGACGCAAGATGGCACCAGTTCCAACTTGGTCTGGTTTAAGATTGCCAAGTGGGTCCTGCAAACTGACACCCAGAACAGTGGCTTCTGAGTTTTGTTTCCCAGGGAAAAAGCCTGTACAATGGTTCAGGGTCCTGCGGCCATAAATTGCCGGGTGTCTCCTGGAATTCCGACTCTCGCAGGATGCCTCCCAGACGCAAGGTGGCACCAGTGCCAACTTGGTCTGGTTTGAGAGTGCCAAGTCGGTCCTGGAAACTGACACCCAGAACAGTGGCTTCTGAGTTTTGTTTCCCAGGGAAAAAGCCTGTACAATGGTTCAGGGTCCTGCGGCCTTAAACTGCCAGGTGCCTCCTGGAATTCCGCCTCTCGCAGGATGCCTCCCAGACGCAAGGTGGCACCAGGGTCAACTTGGTCTGGTTTGAGAGTGCCAAGTGGGTCCTGCAAACTGACACCCAGAACAGTGGCTTCTGAGTTTTGTTTCCCAGGGAAAAAGCCTGTACAATGATTCAGGGGCCTAAAGCCTTAAATTGCCGGGTGCCTCCTGTAATTCCGCCTCTCGCAGGATTCCTCCCAGACTAGAGGTGGCACCATTGCCAACTTGGTCTGGTTTGAGAGTGCCAAGTGGGTCCTGGAATCTGACACCCAGAACAGTGGCTTGTGAGTTTGGTTTCCCAGGGAAAAAGCCTGTAAAATTGCTCAGGGTCCTGCGGCCTTAAATTGCCGGGTGCCTCCTGGAATTCGGCCTCTCGCAGGATGCCTCCCAGACGCAAGGTGGCACCATTTTGACTTGGTCTGGTTTAAGAGTTCCAAGTGGGTCCCGCAAACTGAAACCCAGAACAGTGGTTTGTTAGTTTTATTTCCCAGGGAAAGAGCCTGTACAATTCTTCAGAATTCTGCAGCCTTAAATTTCCGTGTGCCTCCTGGAATTCGGCCTCTCGCAGGATGCCTCCCAGACGCAAGATGGCACCAGTTCCAACTTGGTCTGGTTTAAGATTGCCAAGTGGGTCCTGAAAACTGACACCCAGAACAGTGGCTTCTGAGTTTTGTTTCCCAGGGAAAAAGCCTGTACAATGGTTCAGGGGCCTGAGGCCTTAAATTGCCGGGTGCCTCCTGGAATTGCACCTCTCGCAGGATGCCTCCCAGACGCAAGGTGGCACCAGTGCCAACTTGGTCTGGTTTGAGAGTGCCAAGTCGGTCCTGCAAACTGAAACCCAGAACAGTGGCTTGTGAGTTTTGTTTCCCAGGGAAAAATCCTGTACAATTCCTCAGGGTCGTGCGGCCTTAAATTGCCATGTGCCTCCTGGAATTCGGCCTCTCGCAGGATGCCTCCCAGACGCAAAGTGGCACCAGTGTCAGCTTGGTCTGGTTTGAGAGTGCCAAGTGGGTCCTGCAAACTGACACCCAGAACTGTGTCTTGTGAGTTTTGTTTCCAAGGGAAAAAGGCTGTACAACGGTCCAGGGTGCTCCGGCCTTAAATTGCGGGGTGCCTCCTGGAATTGCACCTCTCGCAGGATATTTCCCAGACGCAAAGTGGCGACAGTGCCAACGTCGTCTGGTTTGAAAGTGTCAAGTGGGTCCTGAAAACTGAAACCCAGTACAGTGGCTTCTGAGTTTTGTTTCCCAGGGAAAAAGCCTGTACAATGGTTCAGGGGCCTAAAGCCTTAAATTGCCGGATGCCTCCTGGAATTGCACTTTTCGCAGGATGCCTCCCAGACGCAAAATGACACCAGTGCCAACTTGGTCTGGTTTGAGAGTGCCAAGTCGGTCCTGGAAACTGACACCCAGAACAGTGGCTTCTGAGTTTTGTTTCCCAGGGAAAATGCCTGTACAATGGTTGAGGGTCCTGCGGCCTTAAACTGCCAGGTGCCTCCTGGAATTCCGCCTCTCGCAGGATTCCTCCCAGACGAGAGGTGGCACCAGTGCCAACTTGGTCTGGTTTGAGAGTGCCAAGTGGGTCCTGGAATCTGACACCCAGAACAGTGGCTTGTGAGTTTTCTTTCCCAAGGAAAAAGCCTGTAAAATTGCTCAGGGTCCTGCGGCCTTAAATTGCCGGGTGCCTCCTGGAATTCGGCCTCTCGCAGGATGCCTCCCAGACGCAAGGTGGCACCAGTGCCAACTTGGTCTGGTTTCAGAATGCCAAGTGGGTCCTTAAAACTGACACCCAGAACAGTGGCTTCTGAGTTTTGTTTCCCAGGGAAAAAGCCTGTACAATTGTTCAGAGTTCTGCGGCCTTAAATTGCGGGGTGCCTCCTGTAATTCAGCCTCTCGCAGGATGCCTCCACGACGCAAGGTGGCACCAGTGCCAACTTGGTCTGGTTTAAGACTACCAAGTGGGTCCTGAAAACTGACACCCAGAACAGTGGCTTGTGAGTTTTGTTTCCCAGGGAAAAAGCCTGTACAATGGTTCAGGGGCCTGAGGCCTTAAATTGCTGGGTGCCTCCTGGAATTCGGCCTCTCGCAGGATGCCTCCCAGATGCAAGGTGGCAGCAGTTTGACTAGGTCTCGTTTAAGAGTTCCAAGTGGGTCCTGCAAACTGACACCCAGAACAGTGGTTTGTTAGTTTAATTTCCCAGGGAAAAAGCCTGTACAATGGTTCAGGGGCCTGAGGCTATAAATTGCCGGGTGCCTCCTGGAATTTGGCCTCTTGCAAGATGCCTCCCAGACGCAAGATGGCACCAGTTCCAACATGGTCTGGTTTAAGATTGCCAAGTGGGTCCTGAAAACTGACACCCAGAACAGTGGCTTCTGAGTTTTGTTTCCCAGGGAAAAACCCTGTAGAATGGTTCAGGGTCCTGCGGCCTTAAATTGCCAGGTGCCTCCTGGAATTCGGCCTCTCGCAGGATGCCTCCCAGACGCAAAGTGGCACCATTTTGACTTGGTCTGGTTTAAGAGTTCCAAGTGGGTCCTGAAAACTGAAACCCAGAACAGTGGTTTGTTAGTTTTATTTCCCAGGGAAAGAGCCTGTACAATTCTTCAGAGTTCTGCAGCCTTAAATTTCCGTGTGCCTCCTGGAATTCGGCCTCTCGCAGGATGCCTCCCAGACGCAAGATGGCACCAGTTCCAACTTGGTCTGGTTTAAGATTGCCAAGTGGGTCCTGCAAACTGACACCCAGAACAGTGGCTTCTGAGTTTTGTTTCCCAGGGAAAAAGCCTGTACAATGGTTCAGGGTCCTGCGGCCATAAATTGCCGGGTGTCTCCTGGAATTCCGACTCTCGCAGGATGCCTCCCAGACGCAAGGTGGCACCAGTGCCAACTTGGTCTGGTTTGAGAGTGCCAAGTCGGTCCTGGAAACTGACACCCAGAACAGTGGCTTCTGAGTTTTGTTTCCCAGGGAAAAAGCCTGTACAATGGTTCAGGGTCCTGCGGCCTTAAATTGCAGGGTGCCTCCTGGAATTCCACCTCTCGCAGGATGCCTCCCAGACGCAAGGTGGCACCAGTGCCAACTTCGTCTGGTTTGAGAGTGCCAAGTGGCTCCTGAAAACTGACACCCAGAAAAGTGGTTTCTGAGTTTTATTTCCCAAAGAAAAACCTGTACAATGGTTTAGGGTCCTGCGGACATCAATTTCCGGGTGCCTCCTGGAATTTGGCCTCTCGCAGGATGCCTCCCAGACGCAAAGTGGCACCAGTGCCAACTTGGTCTGGTTTGAGAGTGCCAAGTGGGTCCTGCAAACTGACACCCAGAACAGTGGCTTCTGAGTTTTGTTTCCCAGGGAAAAAGCCTGTACAATTGTTCAGAGTTCTGCGGCCTTAAATTGCCGGGTGCCTCCTGGAGATCCGCCTCTCGCAGGATGCCTCCCAGACGCAAGGTGGTACAGTTCCAACTTTGTCTGGTTTAAGAGTGCCAAGTGGGTCCTGAAAACTGACACACAGAACAGAGACTTGTGAGTTTTGTTTCCCAGGGCAAAAGCCTGTAGAATGGTTCAGGGTCCTGCGGCCTTAAATTGCCGGGTGCCTCCTGGAATTCGGCCACTCGCAGGATGCCTCCCAGATGCAAGGTGGCACCAGTGCCAACTTGGTCTGGTTTAAGACTGCCAAGTGGGTCCTGCAAACTGACACCCAGAACAGTGGCTTCTGAGTTTTGTTTCCCAGGGAAAAAGCCTGTAGAATGGTTCAGGGTCCTGCGGCCTTAAATTGCCGGGTGCCTCCTGGAGATCCGCCTCTCGCAGGCTGCCTCCCAGACGCAATGTGACACCAGTGCCAACTTGGTCTGGTTTGAGAGTGCCAAGTGGATCCTGCAAACTGACACCCAGAACAGTGGCTTCTGAGTTTTGTTTCCCAGGGAAAAAGCCTGTTGAATGGTTCAGGGTCCTGCGGCCTTAAATTTCCGTGTGCCTCCTGGAATTCGGCCTCTCGCAGGATGCCTCCCAGACACAAGGTGGCACCAGTGCCAACTTGGTCTGGTTTGAGAGTGTCAAGTGGGTCCTGAAAACTGAAACCCAGTACAGTGGCTTGTGAGTTTTGTTTCCCAGGGAAAAATCCTGTACAATGGTTCAGGGTCTTGAGTCCTTAAATTGCCGGGTGCCTCCTGGAATTGCACCTCTCGCAGGATGCCTCCGAGACGCAAGGTGGATCCAGTTCCAACTTGGTCTGGTTTAAGAGTTCCAAGTGGGTCCTGCAAACTGACACCCAGAACCGTGGTTTGTTAGTTTTACTTCCCAGGGAAAAAGCCTGTACAGTGGTTCAGGGGCCTGAGGCCTTAAATTGCCAGGTGCCTCCTGGAATTGCACCTCTCGCAGGATATTTCCCAGACGCAAGGAGGCACCAGTGCCAACTTGGTCTGGTTTGAGAGTGCCAAGTGGGTCCTGCAAACTGACACCCAGAACAGTGGCTTCTGAGTTTTGTTTCCGAGGGAAAAAGCCTTTAAAATGCTTCATCGTAATACCGCCTTAAATAGCCTGGTGACGCCTGGAGATCCGCCTCTTGCAGGATGCCTCCCAGACGCAAAATGACACCAGTGCCAACTTGGTCTGGTTTGAGAGTGCCAAGTGGGTCCTGCAAACTGACACCCAGAACAGTGGCTTCTGAGTTTTGTTTCCCAGGGAAAAAGCCTGTACAATTGTTCAGAGTTCTGCGGCCTTAAATTGCCGGGTGCCTCCTGTAATTCAGCCTCTCGCAGGATGCCTCCCAGACGCAAGTTGGCACCTCTGCCAACTTGGTCTGGTTTAAGACTACCAAGTGGGTCCTGAAAACTGACACCCAGATCAGTGGATTCTGAGTTTTGTTTCCCAGGGAAAAAGCCTGTAGAATGGTTCAGGGGCCTGCGGCCTTAAATTGCCGGGTGCCTCCTGGAATTCGACCTCTCGCAGGATGCCTCCCAGATGCAAGGTGGCACCAGTGCCAACTTGGTCTGGTTTAAGACTGCCATGTGGGTCCTGCAAACTGACACCCAGAACAGTGGCTTCTGAGTTTTGTTTCCCAGGGAAAAAGCCTGTACAATGGTTCAGGGGCCTGAGGCCTTAAATTGCCGGGTGCCTCCTGGAATTGCACCTCTCGCAGGATGCCTCCCAGACGCAAGGTGGCACCAGTGCCAACTTGGTCTGGTTTGAGAGTGCCAAGTCGGTCCTGCAAACTGAAACCCAGAACAGTGGCTTGTGAGTTTTGTTTCCCAGGGAAAAATCCTGTACAATTCCTCAGGGTCGTGCGGCCTTAAATTGCCATGTGCCTCCTGGAATTCGGCCTCTCGCAGGATGCCTCCCAGACGCAAAGTGGCACCAGTGTCAACTTGGTATGGTTTGAGAGTGCCAAGTGGGTCCTGCAAACTGACACACAGAACTGTGTCTTGTGAGTTTTGTTTCCAAGGGAAAAAGGCTGTACAACGGTCCAGGGTGCTCCGGCCTTAAATTGCGGGGTGCCTCCTGGAATTGCACCTCTCGCAGGATATTTCCCAGACGCAAAGTGGCGACAGTGCCAACGTCGTCTGGTTTGAAAGTGTCAAGTGGGTCCTGAAAACTGAAACCCAGTACAGTGGCTTCTGAGTTTTGTTTCCCAGGGAAAAAGCCTGTACAATGGTTCAGGGGCCTAAAGCCTTAAATTGCCGGATGCCTCCTGGAATTGCACTTTTCGCAGGATGCCTCCCAGACGCAAAATGACACCAGTGCCAACTTGGTCGGGTTTGAGAGTGCCAAGTCGGTCCTGGAAACTGACACCCAGAACAGTGGCTTCTGAGTTTTGTTTCCCAGGGAAAATGCCTGTACAATGGTTGAGGGTCCTGCGGCCTTAAACTGCCAGGTGCCTCCTGGAATTCCGCCTCTCGCAGGATTCCTCCCAGACGAGAGGTGGCACCAGTGCCAACTTGGTCTGGTTTGAGAGTGCCAAGTGGGTCCTGGAATCTGACACCCAGAACAGTGGCTTGTGAGTTTTCTTTCCCAAGGAAAAAGCCTGTAAAATTGCTCAGGGTCCTGCGGCCTTAAATTGCCGGGTGCCTCCTGGAATTCGGCCTCTCGCAGGATGCCTCCCAGACGCAAGGTGGCACCAGTGCCAACTTGGTCTGGTTTCAGAATGCCAAGTGGGTCCTTAAAACTGACACCCAGAACAGTGGCTTCTGAGTTTTGTTTCCCAGGGAAAAAGCCTTTACAATTGTTCAGAGTTCTGCGGCCTTAAATTGCGGGGTGCCTCCTGTAATTCAGCCTCTCGCAGGATGCCTCCACGACGCAAGGTGGCACCAGTGCCAACTTGGTCTAGTTTGAGAGTGCCAAGTGGCTCCTGCAAACTGACACCCAGAACAGTGGCTTGTGAGTTTTGTTTCCCAGGGAAAAAGCCTGTAGAATGGTTCAGGGGCCTGAGGCCTTAAATTGCTGGGTGCCTCCTGGAATTCGGCCTCTCGCAGGATGCCTCCCAGATGCAAGGTGGCAGCAGTTTGACTAGGTCTCGTTTAAGAGTTCCAAGTGGGTCCTGCAAACTGACACCCAGAACAGTGGTTTGTTAGTTTAATTTCCCAGGGAAAAAGCCTGTACAATGGTTCAGGGGCCTGAGGCTATAAATTGCCGGGTGCCTCCTGGAATTTGGCCTCTTGCAAGATGCCTCCCAGACGCAAGATGGCACCAGTTCCAACATGGTCTGGTTTAAGATTGCCAAGTGGGTCCTGAAAACTGACACCCAGAACAGTGGCTTCTGAGTTTTGTTTCCCAGGGAAAAACCCTGTAGAATGGTTCAGGGTCCTGCGGCCTTAAATTGCCAGGTGCCTCCTGGAATTCGGCCTCTCGCAGGATGCCTCCCAGACGCAAAGTGGCAGCCGTGCCAACTTGGTCTGGTTTGAGATTGCCAAGTGGGTCCTGAAAACTGACACCCAGAACAGTGGCATCTGAGTTTTGTTTCCCAGGGAAAAAGCCTGTACAATGGTTCAGGGTCCTGCGGCCTTAAATTGCAGGGTGCCTCCTGGAATTCCACCTCTCGCAGGATGCCTCCCAGACGCAAGGTGGCACCAGTGCCAACTTCGTCTGGTTTGAGAGTGCCAAGTGGGTCCTGAAAACTGACACACAGAACAGAGACTTGTGAGTTTTGTTTCCCAGGGCAAAAGCCTGTAGAATGGTTCAGGGTCCTGCGGCCTTAAATTGCCGGGTGCCTCCTGGAATTGCACCTCTCGCAGGATGCCTCCCAGATGCAAGGTGGCACCAGTGCCAACTTGGTCTGGTTTAAGACTGCCAAGTGGGTCCTGCAAACTGACACCCAGAACAGTGGCTTCTGAGTTTTGTTTCCCAGGGAAAAAGCCTGTAGAATGGTTCAGGGTCCTGCGGCCTTAAATTGCCGGGTGCCTCCTGGAGATCCGCCTCTCGCAGGCTGCCTCCCAGACGCAATGTGACACCAGTGCCAACTTGGTCTGGTTTGAGAGTGCCAAGTGGATCCTGCAAACTGACACCCAGAACAGTGGCTTCTGAGTTTTGTTTCCCAGGGAAAAAGCCTGTAGAATGGTTCAGGGTCCTGCGGCCTTAAATTTCCGTGTGCCTCCTGGAATTCGGCCTCTCGCAGGATGCCTCCCAGACACAAGGTGGCACCAGTGCCAACTTGGTCTGGTTTGAGAGTGTCAAGTGGGTCCTGAAAACTGAAACCCAGAACAGTGGCTTGTGAGTTTTGTTTCCCAGGGAAAAATCCTGTGCAATGGTTCAGGGTCTTGAGTCCTTAAATTGCCGGTTGCCTCCTGGAATTGCACCTCTCGCAGGATGCCTCCGAGACGCAAGGTGGATCCAGTTCCAACTTGGTCTGGTTTAAGAGTTCCAAGTGGGTCCTGCAAACTGACACCCAGAACCGTGGTTTGTTAGTTTTACTTCCCAGGGAAAAAGCCTGTACAGTGGTTCAGGGGCCTGAGGCCTTAAATTGCCAGGTGCCTCCTGGAATTGCACCTCTCGCAGGATATTTCCCAGACGCAAGGAGGCACCAGTGCCAACTTGGTCTGGTTTGAGAGTGCCAAGTGGGTCCTGCAAACTGACACCCAGAACAGTGGCTTCTGAGTTTTGTTTCCGAGGGAAAAAGCCTTTAAAATGCTTCATCGTAATACCGCCTTAAATAGCCTGGTGACTCCTGGAGATCCGCCTCTTGCAGGATGCCTCCCAGACGCAAAATGACACCAGTGCCAACTTGGTCTGGTTTGAGAGTGCCAAGTGGGTCCTGCAAACTGACACCCAGAACAGTGGCTTCTGAGTTTTGTTTCCCAGGGAAAAAGCCTGTACAATTGTTCAGAGTTCTGCGGCCTTAAATTGCCGGGTGCCTCCTGTAATTCAGCCTCTCGCGGGATGCCTCCCAGACGCAAGTTGGGACCTCTGCCAACTTGGTCTGGTTTAAGACTGCCATGTGGGTCCTGCAAACTGACACCCAGAACAGTGGCTTCTGAGTTTTGTTTCCCAGGGAAAAAGCCTGTACAATGGTTCAGGGGCCTGAGGCCTTAAATTGCCGGGTGCCTCCTGGAATTGCACCTCTCGCAGGATGCCTCCCAGACGCAAGGAGGCACCACTGCCAACTTGGTCTGGTTTAAGAGTGCCAAGTCGGTCCTGCAAACTGAAACCCAGAACAGTGGCTTGTGAGTTTTGTTTCCCAGGGAAAAATCCTGTACAATTCCTCAGGGTCGTGCGGCCTTAAATTGCCATGTGCCTCCTGGAATTCGGCCTCTCGCAGGATGCCTCCCAGACGCAAAGTGGCACCAGTGTCAACTTGGTCTGGTTTGAGAGTGCCAAGTGGGTCCTGCAAACTGACACACAGAACTGTGTCTTGTGAGTTTTGTTTCCAAGGGAAAAAGGCTGTACAACGGTCCAGGGTGCTCCGGCCTTAAATTGCGGGGTGCCTCCTGGAATTGCACCTCTCGCAGGATATTTCCCAGACGCAAAGTGGCGACAGTGCCAACGTCGTCTGGTTTGAAAGTGTCAAGTGGGTCCTGAAAACTGAAACCCAGTACAGTGGCTTCTGAGTTTTGTTTCCCAGGGAAAAAGCCTGTACAATGGTTCAGGGGTCTAAAGCCTTAAATTGCCGGATGCCTCCTGGAATTGCACTTTTCGCAGGATGCCTCCCAGACGCAAAATGACACCAGTGCCAACTTGGTCTGGTTTGAGAGTGCCAAGTCGGTCCTGGAAACTGACACCCAGAACAGTGGCTTCTGAGTTTTGTTTCCCAGGGAAAATGCCTGTACAATGGTTGAGGGTCCTGCGGCCTTAAACTGCAAGGTGCCTCCTGGAATTCCGCCTCTCGCAGGATTCCTCCCAGACGAGAGGTGGCACCAGTGCCAACTTGGTCTGGTTTGAGAGTGCCAAGTGGGTCCTGGAATCTGACACCCAGAACAGTGGCTTGTGAGTTTTCTTTCCCAAGGAAAAAGCCTGTAAAATTGCTCAGGGTCCTGCGGCCTTAAATTGCCGGGTGCCTCCTGGAATTCGGCCTCTCGCAGGATGCCTCCCAGACGCAAGGTGGCACCAGTGCCAACTTGGTCTGGTTTCAGAATGCCAAGTGGGTCCTTAAAACTGACACCCAGAACAGTGGCTTCTGAGTTTTGTTTCCCAGGAAAAAGCCTTTACAATTGTTCAGAGTTCTGCGGCCTTAAATTGCGGGGTGCCTCCTGTAATTCAGCCTCTCGCAGGATGCCTCCACGACGCAAGGTGGCACCAGTGCCAACTTGGTCTGGTTTAAGACTACCAAGTGGGTCCTGAAAACTGACACCCAGAACAGTGGCTTCTGAGTTTTGTTTCCCAGGGAAAAAGCCTGTACAATGGTTCAGGGGCCTGAGGCCTTAAATTGCTGGGTGCCTCCTGGAATTCGGCCTCTCGCAGTATGCCTCCCAGATGCAAGGTGGCAGCAGTTTGACTAGGTCTCGTTTAAGAGTTCCAAGTGGGTCCTGCAAACTGACACCCAGAACAGTGGTTTGTTAGTTTAATTTCCCAGGGAAAAAGCCTGTACAATGGTTCAGGGGCCTGAGGCTATAAATTGCCGGGTGCCTCCTGGAATTTGGCCTCTTGCAAGATGCCTCCCAGACGCAAGATGGCACCAGTTCCAACATGGTCTGGTTTAAGATTGCCAAGTGGGTCCTGAAAACTGACACCCAGAACAGTGGCTTCTGAGTTTTGTTTCCCAGGGAAAAACCCTGTAGAATGGTTCAGGGTCCTGCGGCCTTAAATTGCCAGGTGCCTCCTGGAATTCAGCCTCTCGCAGGATGCCTCCCAGACGCAAAGTGGCAGCCGTGCCAACTTGGTCTGGTTTGAGATTGCCAAGTGGGTCCTGAAAACTGACACCCAGAACAGTGGCATCTGAGTTTTGTTTCCCAGGGAAAAAGCCTGTACAATGGTTCAGGGTCCTGCGGCCTTAAATTGCAGGGTGCCTCCTGGAATTCCACCTCTCGCAGGATGCCTCCCAGACGCAAGGTGGCACCAGTGCCAACTTCGTCTGGTTTGAGAGTGCCAAGTGGGTCCTGCAAACTGACACCCAGAACAGTGGCTTGTGAGTTTTGTTTCCCAGGGAAAAAGCCTGTAAAATACCTCAGCGTCCTGCGGCCTTAAATTTCCGTGTGCCTCCTGGAATTCGGCCTCTCGCTGGATGCCTCCCAGACGCAAAGTGGCACCAGTGTCAACTTGGTCTGGTTTGAGAGTGCCAAGTTGGTTCTTCAAACTGACACCCAGAACTGTGGCTTGTGAGTTTTGTTTCCCAGGGAACAAGCCTGTACAACGGTCCATGGTGCTCCAGCCTTAAATTGCGGGGTGCCTCCTGGAATTGCACCTCTCGCGGGATATTTCCCAGACGCAAGGTGGCACCAGTGCCAACGTGGTCTGGTTTGAGAGTGCCAAGTGGCTCCTGAAAACTGACACCAAGAAAAGTGGCTTCTGAGTTTTATTTCCCAAAGAAAAACCTGTACAATGGTTTAGGGTCCTGCGGACATCAATTTCCGGGTGCCTCCTGGAATTTGGCCTCTCGCAGGATGCCTCCCAGACGCAAAGTGGCACCAGTGCCAACTTGGTCTGGTTTGAGAGTGCCAAGTGGGTCCTGCAAACTGACACCCAGAACAGTGGCTTCTGAGTTTTGTTTCCCAGGGAAAAAGCCTGTACAATTGTTCAGAGTTCTGCGGCCTTCAATTGCCGGGTGCCTCCTGGAGATCCGCCTCTCGCAGGATGCCTCCCAGACGCAAGGTGGTACAGTTCCAACTTTGTCTGGTTTAAGAGTGCCAAGTGGGTCCTGAAAACTGACACACAGAACAGAGACTTGTGAGTTTTGTTTCCCAGGGCAAAAGCCTGTAGAATGGTTCAGGGTCCTGCGGCCTTAAATTGCCGGGTGCCTCCTGGAATTCGGCCTCTCGCAGTATGCCTCCCAGATGCAAGGTGGCACCAGTGCCAACTTGGTCTGGTTTAAGACTGCCAAGTGGGTCCTGCAAACTGACACCCAGAACAGTGGCTTCTGAGTTTTGTTTCCCAGGGAAAAAGCCTGTAGAATGGTTCAGGGTCCTGCGGCCTTAAATTGCCGGGTGCCTCCTGGAGATCCGCCTCTCGCAGGCTGCCTCCCAGACGCAATGTGACACCAGTGCCAACTTGGTCTGGTTTGAGAGTGCCAAGTGGATCCTGCAAACTGACACCCAGAACAGTGGCTTCTGAGTTTTGTTTCCCAGGGAAAAAGCCTGTTGAATGGTTCAGGGTCCTGCGGCCTTAAATTTCCGTGTGCCTCCTGGAATTCGGCCTCTCGCAGGATGCCTCCCAGACACAAGGTGGCACCAGTGCCAACTTGGTCTGGTTTGAGAGTGTCAAGTGGGTCCTGAAAACTGAAACCCAGTACAGTGGCTTGTGAGTTTTGTTTCCCAGGGAAAAATCCTGTACAATGGTTCAGGGTCTTGAGTCCTTAAATTGCCGGGTGCCTCCTGGAATTGCACCTTTCGCAGGATGCCTCCGAGACGCAAGGTGGATCCAGTTCCAACTTGGTCTGGTTTAAGAGTTCCAAGTGGGTCCTGCAAACTGACACCCAGAACCGTGGTTTGTTAGTTTTACTTCCCAGGGAAAAAGCCTGTACAGTGGTTCAGGGGCCTGAGGCCTTAAATTGCCAGGTGCCTCCTGGAATTGCACCTCTCGCAGGATATTTCCCAGACGCAAGGAGGCACCAGTGCCAACTTGGTCTGGTTTGAGAGTGCCAAGTGGGTCCTGCAAACTGACACCCAGAACAGTGGCTTCTGAGTTTTGTTTCCGAGGGAAAAAGCCTTTAAAATGCTTCATCGTAATACCGCCTTAAATAGCCTGGTGACGCCTGGAGATCCGCCTCTCGCGGGATGCCTCCCAGACGCAAAATGACACCAGTGCCAACTTGGTCGGGTTTGAGAGTGCCAAGTGGGTCCTGCAAACTGACACCCAGAACAGTGGCTTCTGAGTTTTCTTTCCCAGGGAAAAAGCCTGTACAATTGTTCAGAGTTCTGCGGCCTTAAATTGCCGGGTGCCTCCTGTAATTCAGCCTCTCGCAGGATGCCTCCCAGACGCAAGTTGGCACCTCTGCCAACTTGGCCTGGTTTAAGACTACCAAGTGGGTCCTGAAAACTGACACCCAGATCAGTGGATTCTGAGTTTTGTTTCCCAGGGAAAAAGCCTGTAGAATGGTTCAGGGGCCTGCGGCCTTAAATTGCCGGGTGCCTCCTGGAATTCGACCTCTCGCAGGATGCCTCCCAGATGCAAGGTGGCACCAGTGCCAACTTGGTCTGGTTTAAGACTGCCATGTGGGTCCTGCAAACTGACACCCAGAACAGTGGCTTCTGAGTTTTGTTTCCCAGGGAAAAAGCCTGTAGAATGGTTCAGGGTCCTGCGGCCTTAAATTGCCGGGTGCCTCCTGGAGATCCGCCTCTCGCAGGATGCCTCCCAGACGCAATGTGACACCAGTGCCAACTTGGTCTGGTTTGAGAGTGCCAAGTGGATCCTGCAAACGGACACCCAGTACAGTGGCTTCTGAGTTTTGTTTCCCAGGGAAAAAGCCTGTATAATGGTTCAGAGGCCTGCGGCCTTCAGTTGCGAGTGCCTCCTGGAATTGCGCCTCTCGCAGGATGCCTCCCAGACGCAAGCTGGCAACAGTGCCAACTTGGTCTGGTTTGAGTGTGCCAAGTGGGTCCTGCAAACTGACACCCAGAACAGTGGCTTCTGAGTTTTGTTTCCCAGGGAAAAAGCCTGTACAATTCTTCAGAGTCCTTCGGCCTTAAATTGCCGGGTGCCTCCTGGAATTGCGCCTCTCGCAGGATGCCTCCCAGACGCAAGGTGGCACCAGTGCCAACTTGGTCTGGTTTGAGGGTGTCAAGTGGGTCCTGAAAACTGACACCCAGAACAGTGGCTTCTGAGTTTTGTTTCCCAGGGAAAAAGCCTGTACAATGGTTCAGGGTCCTGCAGCCTTAAATTGCCGGGTGCCTCCTGGAATTGCACCTCTTGCAGGATGCCTCCCAGACACCAGGTGGCACAAGAGCCATCTTGGTCTGGTTTAAGAGTGCCAAGTGGGTCCTGAAAACTGACACCCAGAACAGTGGCTTGTGAGTTTTGTTTCCAAGGGAAAAAGCCTTTACAATGGTTCAGGGGCCTGAGGCCTTAAATTGCCGGGTGCCTCCTGGAATTCGGCCTCTCGCAGGATGCCTCCCAGACGCAAGGTGGCACCAGTGCCAACTTGGTCTGGTTTAAGAGTGCAAAGTGGGTCCTGAAAACTGACACCCAGAACAGTGGCTTCTGAGTTTTGTTTCCCAGGGAAAAAGCCTGTAGAATGGTTCTGGGTCCTGAGGCCTTAAATTGCCGGGTGCCTCCTGGAGATCCGCCTCTCGCAGGATGCCTCCTAGACGCAAAATTACACCAGCGCCAACTTGGTCTAGTTTGAGAGTGCCAAGTGGATCCTGGAAACTGACACCCAGAACAGTGGCTTGTGAGTTTTGTTTCCCAGGGAAAAAGCCTGTAGAATGGTTCAGGGTCCTGCGGCCTTAAATTTCCGTGAGCCTCCTGGAATTCGGCCTCTCGCAGGATGCCTCCCAGACGCAAAGTGGCACCAGATTCATCTTGGTCTGGTTTGAGAGTGCCAAGTGGGTCCTGCAAACTGACACCCAGAACAGTGGCTTGTGAGTTTTGTTTCCCAGGGAACAAGCCTGTACAACAGTCCAGGGTCCTGCGGCCTTAAATTGCCGGGTGCCTCCTTTAATTGCACCTCTCGCAGGATATTTCCCAGACGCAAGGTGGCAACAGTGCCAACGTGGTCTGGTTTGAGAGTGCCAAGTGGCTCCTGAAAACTGACACCCAGAAAAGTGGCTTCTGAGTTTTATTTCCCAGGGAAAAACCTGTACAATGGTTTAGGGTCCAGCGGAAAAAAATTTCCGGGTGCCTCCTGGAATTTGGCCTCTCGCAGGATGCCTCCCAGACGCAAAGTGGCACCACTGCCAACTTGGTCTGGTTTGAGAGTGCCAAGTGGGTCCTGCAAACTGACACCCAGAACAGTGGCTTCTGAGTTTTGTTTCCCAGGGAAAAAGCCTGTAGAATGGTTCAGGGTCCTGCGGCCTTAAATTGCCGGGTGCCTCCTGGAATTGCACCTCTCGCAGGATGCCCTCCAGACGCCAGGTGGCACCAGGGCACACTTGGTCTTTTTTGAGAGTGCCAGGTGGCTCCTGCAAACTGACACCCAGAACAGTGGCTTGTGAGTTTTGTTTCCCAGGGAAAAAGCCTGTACAATGGTTCAGGGTCCTCCGGCCTTAAATTGCCGGGTGCGTTCTGGAATTGCACCTCTCGCAGGATGTTTCTCGGACTCTATATGGCACCAGAGCCCACTTAGTCTGGTTTGAGAGTGCCAAGTGGGTCCTGAAAACTGACACCCAGAACAGTGGCTTCTGAGTTTTGTTTCCCAGGGAACAATCCTGTACAATGGTTCAAAGGCCTGCGGCCTTAAATTGCCGGGTGCCACCTGGAATTGCACCCTCGCAGGATGCCTCCCAGACGAAAGGTGGCACCAGTTCGACTTGGTCTGGTTAAAGAGTTCCACGTGGCTCCTGCAAACAAACACCCAGAACAGTGGCTTGTGAGTTTTGTTTCCCAGGGAAAAAGCCTGTACAATGGTTCAGGGGCCTGCGGCCTTAAATTGCCGGGTGCCCCCAGGAATTCGGCCTCTTGCAGGATGCCTCAAAGACGCAAGGTGGCACCACTACCAACTTGGTCTGGTTTAAGAGTGCCAAGTGGGTCCTGAAAACTGACACCCAGAACAGTGGCTTGTGAGTTTTGTTTCCTAGAGAAAAAGCCTGTACAATGGTTCAGGGGTCTGAGGCCTTAAATTGCCGGGTGCCTCCTGGAAATCGGCCTCTCGCAGGATGCCTCCCAGACGCAAGGTGGCACCAGTTCCAACTTGGTCTGGTTTAAGAGTTCCAAGTGGGTCCTGCAAACTGACACCCAGAACAGTGGTTTGTTAGTTTTGTTTCCCAGGGAAAAAGCCTGTACAATGGTTCAGGGTCCTGCGGCCTTAAATTGCCGGGTGCCTCCTGTAATTCGGCCTCTCGCAAGATGCCTCCCAGACGCAAGATGGCACCAGTTCCAACTTGGTCTGATTTAAGATTGCCAAGTGGGTCCTGAAAACTGACACCCAGAACAGTGGCTTCTGAGTTTTGTGTCCCAGGGAAAAAGCCTGTACAATGGTTCAGGGTCCTGCGGCCTTAAATTGCCGGGTGCCTCCTGGAATTGCACCTCTCGCAGGATGCCTCCCAGACGCAAAGTGGCACCAGTGCCAACTTGGTCTGGTTTGAGAGTGCCAAGTGGGTCCTGAAAACTGACACCCAGAACAGTGGCTTGTGAGTTTTGTTTCCCAGGGAAAAAGCCTTTACATTGTTCAGCGTAATACCGCATTAAATACCCTGGTGACTCCTGGAGATCCGCCTCTCGCAGGATGCCTCCCAGACGCAAGGTGACACCAGTGCCAACTTGGTCTGGTTTGAGAGTGCCAAGTGGGTCCTGCAAACTGACACCCAGAACAGTGGCTTCTGAGTTTTGTTTCCCAGGGAAAAACCTGTACAATGGTTCAGCGTAATACCGCCTTAAATAGCCTGGTGACTCCTGGAGATCTGCCTCTCGCAGGATGCCTCCCAGACGCAAAATGACACCAGTGCCAACTTGGTCTGGTTTGAGAGTGCCAAGTGGGTCCTGAAAACTGACACCCAGAACAGTGGCTTCTGAGTTTTGTTTCCCAGGGAAAAAGCCTGTACAATGGTTCAGGGGCCTGAGGCCTTAAATTGCCGGGTGCCCCTGGAATTCGGCCTCTCGCAGGATGCCTCCCAGATGCAAGGTGGCACCAGTGCCAACTTGGTCTGGTTTAAGAGTTCCAAGTGGGTCCTGCAAACTGACACCCAGAACAGTGGCTTCTGAGTTTTGTTTCCCAGGGAAAAAGCCTGTAGAATGGTTCAGGGTCCTGCGGCCTTAAATTGTCGAGTGCCTCCTGGAATTGCGCCTCTCGCAGGATGCCTCCCAGACGCAAAATGACACCAGTGCCAACTTGGTCTGGTTTGAGAGTGCCAAGTGGGTCCTGCAAACTGACACCCAGAACAGTGGCTTCTGAGTTTTGTTTCCCAGGGAAAAAGCCTGTACAATTGTTCAGAGTCCTGCGGCCTTAAATTGCCGGGTGCCCCCTGGAATTGCGCCTCTCGCAGGATGCCTCCCAGACGCAAGGTGGCACCAGTGCCAACTTGGTCTGGTTTGAGAGTGTCAAGTGGGTCCTGAAAACTGACACCCAGAACAGTGGCTTGTGAGTTTTCTTTCCCAAGGAAAAAGCCTGTAGAATGGTTCAGGGTCCTGCGGCCTTAAATTGCCGGGTGCCTCCTGGAATTGCACCTCTCACAGGATGCCTCCCAGACGCCAGGTGGCACCATGGCACACTTGGTCTTTTTTGAGAGTGCCAGGTGGCTCCTGCAAACTGAAACCCAGAACAGTGGCTTGTGAGTTTTGTTTCCCAGGGAAAAAGCCTGTACAATGGTTCAGAGGCCTGCAGCCTTCAATTGCCGGGTACCTCCTGGAGATCCGCCTCTCGCAGGATGCCTTCCAGACTCAAGAATGTACCAGTTCCAACTTGGTCTGGTTTAAGAGTGCCAAGTGGGTCCTGAAAACTGACACCCAGAACAGAGACTTGTGAGTTTTGTTTCCCAGGGAAAAAGCCTGTACAATGGTTCAGGGTCCTGCGGCCTTAAATTGCCGGGTGCCCCCTAGAGATCCGCCTCTCGCAGGATGCCTCCCAGACGCAAGGTAACACCAGTGCCAACTTGGTCTGGTTTAAGAGTTCCAAGTGGGTCCTGCAAACTGACACCCAGAACAGTGGCTTCTGAGTTTTGTTTCCCAGGGAAAAAGCCTGTAGAATGGTTCAGGGTCCTGCGGCCTTAAATTGCCGGGTGCCTCCTGGAATTGCACCTCTCGCAGGATGCCTTTCAGACACAAGGTGGCACCAGGGCACACTTGGTCTTTTTTGAGAGTGCCAGGTGGCTCCTGCAAACTGACACCCAGAACAGTGGCTTGTGAGTTTTGTTTCCCAGGGAAAAAGCCTGTACAATGGTTCAGAGGCCAGCAGCCTTCAATTGCCGGGTGCCTCCTGGAGATCCGCCTCTCGCAGGATGCCTCCCAGACGCAAGGTTGTACCAGTTCCAACTTGGTCTGGTTTAAGAGTGCCAAGTGGGTCCTGAAAACTGACACCCAGAACAGAGACTTGTGAGTTTTGTTTCCCAGGGAAAAAGCCTGTACAATGGTTCAGGTCCTGCGGCCTTAAATTGCCGGGTGCCCCCTAGAGATCCGCCTCTCGCAGGATGCCTCCCAGACGCAAGGTAACACCAGTGCCAACTTTGTCTGGTTTGAGAGTGCCAAGTGGGTCCTGCAAACTGACACCCAGAACAGTGGCTTGTGAGTTTTGTTTCCCAGGGAACAAGCCTGCACAATGGTTCAGGGTCCTCCGGCCTTAAATTGCCGGGTGCCTTCTGGAATTGCACCTCTCGCAGGATGTTTCTCAGACTCTAAGTGGCACCGGTGCCCACTTAGTCTGGTTTGAGAGTGCCAAGTGGGTCCTGAAAACTGACACCCAGAACAGTGGCTTGTGAGTTTTGTTTCCCAGGGAAAAAGCCTGTACACTGGTTCAGGGGCCTGCGGCCTTAAATTGCCGGGTGCCCCCAGGAATTCGGCCTCTCGCAGGATGCCTCAAAGACGCAAGGTGGCACCACTACCAACTTGGTCTGGTTTAAGAGTGCCAAGTGGGTCCTGAAAACTGACACCCAGAACAGTGGCTTGTGAGTTTTGTTTACTAGAGAAAAAGCCTGTACAATGGTTCAGGGGTCTGAGGCCTTAAATTGCCGGGTGCCTCCTGGAATTCGGCCTCTCGCAGGATGCCTCCCAGACGCAAGGTGGCCCCAGTTCCAACTTGGTCTGGTTTAAGAGTTCCAAGTGGGTCCTGCAAACTGACACCCAGAACCGTGGTTTGTTAGTTTTGTTTCCCAAGGAAAAACCCTGTACAATGGTTCAGGGTCCTGCGGCCTTAAATTGCCGGGTGCCTCCTGGAATTCGGCCTCTCGCAAGATGCCTCCCAGACGCAAGGTGGCACCAGTTCCAACTTGGTCTGGTTTAAGATTGCCAAGTGGGTCCTGAAAACTGACACCCAGAACAGTGGCTTCTGAGTTTTGTTTCCCAGGGAAAAAGCCTGTACAATGGTTCAGGGGTCTGCGGCCTTAAATTGCCGGGTGCCTCCTGGAGATCCGCCTCTTGCAGGATGCCTCCCAGACGCAAGGTGGCACCAGTGCCAACTTGGTCTGGTTTGAGAGTGCCAAGTGGGGCCTAAAAACTGACACCCAGAACAGTGGCTTGTGAGTTTTGTTTCCCAGGGAAAAAGCCTTTACATTGTACAGCGTAATACCGCATTAAATACCCTGGTGACTCCTGGAGATCCGCCTCTCGCAGGATGCCTCCCAGACGCAAGGTGACACCAGTGCCAACTTGGTCTGGTTTGAGAGTGCCAAGTGGGTCCTGCAAACTGACACCCAGGACAGTGGCTTCTGAGTTTTGTTTCCCAGGGAAAAAGCCTTTACAATGGTTCAGAGTTCTGCGGCCTTAAATTGCCGAATGCCTCCTGGAATTCGGCCTCTCGCAGGATGTCTCCCAAACGCAAGGTGGCACCTGTGCCAACTTGGTCTGGTTTAAGAGTGCCAAGTGGGTCCTGAAAACTGACACCCAGTACAGTGGCTTCTCAGTTATGTTTCCCAGGGAAAAATCCTGTACAATGGTTCAGGGGCCTGAGGCCTTAAATTGCCGGGTGCCTCCTGGAATTCGGCCTCTCGCAGGATGCCTCCCAGACGCAAGGTGGCACCAGTGCCAACTTGGTCTGGTTTAAGACTGCCAGGTGGGTTCTGGAAACTGACACCCAGAAAAGTGGCTTCTGAGTTTTGTTTCCCAGGGAAAAAGCCTGTACAATGGTTCAGGGTCCTGCGGCCTTAAATTGCCGGGTGCCTCCTGGAGATCCGCCTCTCGCAAGATGCCTCCCATATGCAAAGTGAAACCAGTGCCAACTTGGTCTGGTTTGAGAATGCCAAGTGGGTCCTGCAAACTGACACCCAGAACAGTGGCTTCTGAGTTTTGTTTCCCAGGGAAAAAGCCTTTACAATTGTTCAGAGTTCTGCGGCCTTAAATTGCCGAATGCCTCCTGGAATTCGGCCTCTCGCAGGATGCCTCCCAAACGCAAGGTGGCGCCAGTGCCAACTTGGTCTGGTTTAAGAGTGTCAAGTGTGTCCTGAAATCTGAAACCCAGTACAGTAGCTTGTGAGTTTTGTTTCCCAGGGAAAAAGCCTGTAGAATGGTTCAGGGTCCTGCGGCCTTAAATTGCCGGGTGCCTCCTGGAGATCCGCCTCTCGCAGGATGCCTCCCAGACACAAGGTGGCACCAGTGCCAACTTGGTCTGGTTTGAGACTGTCAAGTGGGTCCTGAAAACTGAAACCCAGTACAGTGGCTTGTTAGTTTTGTTTCCCAGGGAAAAATCCTGTACAATGGTTCAGGGTCCTGAGGCCTTAAATTGCCGGGTGCCCCCTGGAATTGCACCTCTCGCAGGATGCCTCCTAGACGCAAGGTGGATCCAGTTCCAACTTGGTCTGGTTTAAGAGTTCCAAGTGGGTCCTGCAAACTGACACCCAGAACCGTGGTTTGTTAGTTTTATTTCCCAGGGAAAAAGCCTGTACAGTTGTTCAGGGGCCTGAGGCCTTAAATTGCCGGGTGCCTCCTGGAATTGCACCTCTCGCAGGATATTTCCCAGACGCAAGGTGGCACCAGTGCCAACTTGGTCTGGTTTGAGAGTGCCAAGTGGGTCCTGCAAACGGACACCCAGAACAGTGGCTTCTGAGTTTTGTTTCCCAGGGAAAAAGCCTTTACAATGGTTCATCGTAATACCGCCTTAAATAGCCTGGTGACTCCTGGAGATCCGCCTCTCGCAGGATGCCTCCCAGACGCAAAATGACACCAATGCCAACTTGGTCTGGTTTGAGAGTGCCAAGTGGGTCCTGAAAACTGACACCCAGAACAGTGGCTTCTGAGTTTTGTTTCCCAGGGAAAAAGCCTGTACAATTGTTCAGAGTTCTGCGGCCTTAAATTGCTGGGTGCCTCCTGTAATTCAGCCTCTCGCAGGATGCCTCCCAGACGCAAGGTGGCACCTCTGCCAACTTGGCCTGGTTTAAGACTACCAAGTGGGTCCTGAAAACTGACACCCAGAACAGTGGCTTCTGAGTTTTGTTTCCCAGGGAAAAAGCCTGTAGAATGGTTCAGGGGCCTGCGGCCTTAAATTGCCGGGTGCCTCCTGGAATTCGACCTCTCGCAGGATGCCTCCCAGATGCAAGGTGGCACCAGTGCCAACTTGGTCTGGTTTAAGACTGCCAAGTGGGTCCTGAAAACTGACACCCAGAACAGTGGCTTCTGAGTTTTGTTTCCCTGGGAAAAAGCCTGTAGAATGGTTCAGGGTCCTGCGGCCTTAAATTGCCGGGTGCCTCCTGGAGATCCGCCTCTCGCAGGATGCCTCCCAGACGCAATGTGACACCAGTGCCAACTTGGTCTGGTTTGAGAGTTCCAAGTGGATCCTGCAAACTGACACCCAGAACAGTGGCTTCTGAGTTTTGTTTCCCAGGGAAAAAGCCTGTATAATGGTTCAGAGGCCTGCGGCCTTCAATTCGAGTGCCTCCTGGAATTGCGCCTCTCGCAGGATGCCTCCCAGACGCAAGGTGGCAACAGTGCCAACTTGGTCTGGTTTGAGTGTGCCAAGTGGGTCCTGCAAACTGACACCCAGAACAGTGGCTTCTGAGTTTTGTTTCCCAGGGAAAAAGCCTTTACATTGTTCAGCGTAATACCGCATTAAATACCCTGGTGACTCCTGGAGATCCGCCTCTCGCAGGATGCCTCCCAGACGCAAGGTGACACCAGTGCCAACTTGGTCTGGTTTGAGAGTGCCAAGTGGGTCCTGCAAACTGACACCCAGGACAGTGGCTTCTGAGTTTTGTTTCCCAGGGAAAAAGCCTGTACAATGGTTCAGAGTTCTGCGGCCTTAAATTGCCGAATGCCTCCTGGAATTCGGCCTCTCGCAGGATGTCTCCCAAACGCAAGGTGGCACCACTGCCAACTTGGTCTGGTTTAAGAGTGCCAAGTGGGTCCTGAAAACTGACACCCAGTACAGTGGCTTCTCAGTTATGTTTCCCAGGCAAAAATCCTGTACAATGGTTCAGGGGCCTGAGGCCTTAAATTGCCGGGTGCCTCCTGGAATTCGGCCTCTTGTAGGATGCCTCCCAGACGCACGGTGGCACCAGTGCCAACCAGGTCTGGTTTAAGACTGCCAGGTGGGTTCTGGAAACTGACACCCAGAACAGTGGCTTCTGAGTTTTGTTTCCCAGGGAAAAAGCCTGTACAATGGTTCAGGGTCCTGCGGCCTTAAATTGCCGGGTGCCTCCTGGAGATCCGCCTCTCGCAAGATGCCTCCCAGATGCAAAGTGAAACCAGTGCCAACTTGGTCTGGTTTGAGAATGCCAAGTGGGTCCTGCAAACTGACTCCCAGAACAGTGGCTTCTGAGTTTTGTTTCCCAGGGAAAAAGCCTTTACAATTGTTCAGAATTCTGCGGCCTTAAATTGCCGAATGCCTCCTGGAATTCGGCCTCTCGCAGGATGCCTCCCAAACGCAAGGTGGCGCCAGTGCCAACTTGGTCTGGTTTAGGAGTGTCAAGTGTGTCCTGAAAACTGAAACCCAGTACAGTAGCTTGTGAGTTTTGTTTCCCAGGGAAAAAGCCTGTAGAATGGTTCAGGGTCCTGCGGCCTTAAATTGCCGGGTGCCTCCTGGAGATCCGCCTCTCGCAGGATGCCTCCCAGACACAAGGTGGCACCAGTGCCAACTTGGTCTGGTTTGAGAGTGTCAAGTGGGTCCTGAAAACTGAAACCCAGTACAGTGGCTTGTTAGTTTTGTTTCCCAGGGAAAAATCCTGTTCAATGGTTCAGGGTCCTGAGGCCTTAAATTGCCGGGTGCCCCCTGGAATTGCACCTCTCGCAGGATGCCTCCTAGACGCAAGGTGGATCCAGTTCCAACTTGGTCTGGTTTAAGAGTTCCAAGTGGGTCCTGCAAACTGACACCCAGAACCGTGGTTTGTTAGTTTTATATCCCAGGGAAAAAGCCTGTACAGTGGTTCAGCAGCCTGAGGCCTTAAATTGCCGGGTGCCTCCTGGAATTGCACCTCTCGCAGGATATTTCCCAAACGCAAGGTGGCACCAGTGCCAACTTGGTCTGGTTTGAGAGTGCCAAGTGGGTCCTGCAAACTGACACCCAGAACAGTGGCTTCTGAGTTTTGTTTCCGAGGGAAAAAGCCTTTACAATGGTTCATCGTAATACCGCCTTAAATAGCCTGGTGACTCCTGGAGATCCGCCTCTCGCAGGATGCCTCCCAGACGCAAAATGACACCAGTGCCAACTTGGTCTGGTTTGAGAGTGCCAAGTGGGTCCTGCAAACTGACACCCAGAACAGTGGCTTCTGAGTTTTGTTTCCCAGGGAAAAAGCCTGTACAATTGTTCAGAGTTCTGCGGCCTTAAATTGCTGGGTGCCTCCTGTAATTCAGCCCCTCGCAGGATGCCTCCCAAACGCAAGGTGGCACCAGTGCCAACTTGGTCTGGTTTAAGACTACCAAGTGGGTCCTGAAAACTGACACCCAGAACAGTGGCTTCTGAGTTTTGTTTCCCAGGGAAAAAGCCTGTACAATGGTTCAGGGTCCTGCGGCCTTAAATTGCCGGGTGCCTCCTGGAGATCCGCCTCTCGCAAGATGCCTCCCAGATGCAAAGTGAAACCAGTGCCAACTTGGTCTGGTTTGAGAATGCCAAGTGGGTCCTGCAAACTGACACCCAGAACAGTGGCTTCTGAGTTTTGTTTCCCAGGGAAAAAGCCTTTACAATTGTTCAGAATTCTGCGGCCTTAAATTGCCGAATGCCTCCTGGAATTCGGCCTCTCGCAGGATGCCTCCTAAACACAAGATGGCGCCAGTGCCAACTTGGTCTGGTTTAAGAGTGTCAAGTGTGTCCTGAAAACTGAAACCCAGTACAGTAGCTAGTGAGTTTTGTTTCCCAGGGAAAAAGCCTGTAGAATGGTTCAGGGTCCTGCGGCCTTAAATTGCCGGGTGCCGCCTGGAGATCCGCCTCTCGCAGGATGCCTCCCAGACACAAGGTGGCACCAGTGCCAACTTGGTCTGGTTTGAGAGTGTCAAGTGGGTCCTGAAAACTGAAACCCAGTACAGTGGCTTGTTAGTTTTATTTC
The DNA here is from genome assembly GCF_963513975.1 of Fringilla coelebs. Taxonomy (NCBI): domain Eukaryota; kingdom Metazoa; phylum Chordata; class Aves; order Passeriformes; family Fringillidae; genus Fringilla; species Fringilla coelebs. The sequence continues at coordinate 136,799 of NW_028167315.1, read as the reverse complement.
CCAGGGAAAAAGCCTGTACAGTGGTTCAGCAGCCTGAGGCCTTAAATTGCCGGGTGCCTCCTGGAATTGCACCTCTCGCAGGATATTTCCCAGACGCAAGGTGGCACCAGTGCCAACTTGGTCTGGTTTGAGAGTGCCAAGTGGGTCCTGCAAACTGACACCCAGAACAGTGGCTTCTGAGTTTTGTTTCCGAGGGAAAAAGCCTTTACAATGGTTCATCGTAATACCGCCTTAAATAGCCTGGTGACTCCTGGAGATCCGCCTCTCGCAGGATGCCTCCCAGATACAAGGTGGCACCAGTGCCAACTTGGTCTGGTTTAGACTGCCAAGTGGGTCCTGCAAACTGACACCTAGAACAGTGGCTTCTGAGTTTTGTTTCCCAGGGAAAAAGCCTGTAGAATGGTTCAGGGTCCTGCGGCCTTAAATTGCCGGGTGCCTCCTGGAGATCCGCCTCTCGCAGGATGCCTCTCAGACGCAATGTGACACCAGTGCCAACTTGGTCTGGTTTGAGAGTTCCAAGTGGATCCTGCAAACTGACACCCAGAACAGTGGCTTGTGGGTTTTGTTTCCCAGGGAAAAAGCCTGTATAATGGTTCAGAGGCCTGCGGCCTTCAATTCGAGTGCCTCCTGGAATTGCGCCTCTCACAGGATGCCTCCCAGACGCAAGGTGGCACCAGTTCCAACTTGGTCTGGTTTGAGTGTGCCAAGTGGGTCCTGCAAACTGACACCCAGAACAGTGGCTTCTGAGTTTTGTTTCCCAGGGAAAAAGCCTGTACAATGGTTCAGAGTTCTGCGGCCTTAAATTGCCGAATGCCTCCTGGAATTCGGCCTCTCGCAGGATGTCTCCTAGACGCAAGGTGGCGCCAGTGCCAACTTGGTCTGGTTTAAGAGTGTCAAGTGTGTCCTGAAAACTGAAACCCAGAACAGTAGCTTGTGAGTTTTGTTTCCCAGGGAAAAAGCCTGTACAATGGTTCAGGGTCCTGCGGCCTTAAATTGCCGGGTGCCTCCTGGAGATCCGCCTCTCGCAGGATGCCTCCCAGACACAAGGTGGCACCAGTGCCAACTTGGTCTGGTTTGAGAGTGTCAAGTGGGTCCTGAAAACTGAAACCCAGTACAGTGGCTTGTTAGTTTTGTTTCCCAGGGAAAAATCCTGTACAATGGTTCAGGGTCCTGAGGCCTTAAATTGCCGGGTGCCCCCTGGAATTGCACCTCTCGCAGGATGCCTCCTAGACGCAAGGTGGATCCAGTTCCAACTTGGTCTGGTTTAAGAGTTCCAAGTGGGTCCTGCAAACTGACACCCAGAACCGTGGTTTGTTAGTTTTATTTCCCAGGGAAAAAGCCTGTACAGTGGTTCAGCAGCCTGAGGCCTTAAATTGCCGGGTGCCTCCTGGAATTGCACCTCTCGCAGGATATTTCCCAGACGCAAGGTGGGACCAGTGCCAACTTGGTCTGGTTTGAGAGTGCCAAGTGTGTCCTGCAAACTGACACCCAGAACAGTGGCTTCTGAATTTTGTTTCCGAGTGAAAAAGCCTTTACAATGGTTCATCGTAATACCGCCTTAAATAGCCTGGTGACTCCTGGAGATCCGCCTCTCGCAGGATGCCTCCCAGACGCAAAATGACACCAGTGCCAACTTGGTCTGGTTTGAGAGTGCCAAGTGGGTCCTGCAAACTGACACCCAGAACAGTGGCTTCTGAGTTTTGTTTCCCAGGGAAAAAGCCTGTACAATTGTTCAGAGTTCTGCGGCCTTAAATTGCTGGGTGCCTCCTGTAATGCAGCCCCTCGCAGGATGCCTCCCAGACGCAAGGTGGCACAAGTGCCAACTTGGTCTGGTTTAAGACTACCAAGTGGGTCCTGAAAACTGACACCCAGAACAGTGGCTTCTGAGTTTTGTTTCCCAGGGAAAAAGCCTGTACAATGGTTCAGGGTCCTGCGGCCTTAAATTGCCGGGTGCCTCCTGGAGATCCGCCTCTCGCAAGATGCCTCCCAGATGCAAAGTGAAACCAGTGCCAACTTGGTCTGGTTTGAGAATGCCAAGTGGGTCCTGCAAACTGACTCCCAGAACAGTGGTTTCTGAGTTTTGTTTCCCAGGGAAAAAGCCTTTACAATTGTTCAGAATTCTGCGGCCTTAAATTGCCGAATGCCTCCTGGAATTCGGCCTCTCGCAGGATGCCTCCCAAACGCAAGGTGGCGCCAGTGCCAACTTGGTCTGGTTTAGGAGTGTCAAGTGTGTCCTGAAAACTGAAACCCAGTACAGTAGCTTGTGAGTTTTGTTTCCCAGGGAAAAAGCCTGTAGAATGGTTCAGGGTCCTGCGGCCTTAAATTGCCGGGTGCCTCCTGGAGATCCGCCTCTCGCAGGATGCCTCCCAGACACAAGGTGGCACCAGTGCCAACTTGGTCTGGTTTGAGAGTGTCAAGTGGGTCCTGAAAACTGAAACCCAGTACAGTGGCTTGTTAGTTTTGTTTCCCAGGGAAAAATCCTGTTCAATGGTTCAGGGTCCTGAGGCCTTAAATTGCCGGGTGCCCCCTGGAATTGCACCTCTCGCAGGATGCCTCCTAGACGCAAGGTGGATCCAGTTCCAACTTGGTCTGGTTTAAGAGTTCCAAGTGGGTCCTGCAAACTGACACCCAGAACCGTGGTTTGTTAGTTTTATTTCCCAGGGAAAAAGCCTGTACAGTGGTTCAGCAGCCTGAGGCCTTAAATTGCCGGGTGCCTCCTGGAATTGCACCTCTCGCAGGATATTTCCCAAACGCAAGGTGGCACCAGTGCCAACTTGGTCTGGTTTGAGAGTGCCAAGTGGGTCCTGCAAACTGACACCCAGAACAGTGGCTTCTGAGTTTTGTTTCCGAGGGAAAAAGCCTTTACAATGGTTCATCGTAATACCGCCTTAAATAGCCTGGTGACTCCTGGAGATCCGCCTCTCGCAGGATGCCTCCCAGACGCAAAATGACACCAGTGCCAACTTGGTCTGGTTTGAGAGTGCCAAGTGGGTCCTGCAAACTGACACCCAGAACAGTGGCTTCTGAGTTTTGTTTCCCAGGGAAAAAGCCTGTACAATTGTTCAGAGTTCTGCGGCCTTAAATTGCTGGGTGCCTCCTGTAATTCAGCCCCTCGCAGGATGCCTCCCAAACGCAAGGTGGCACCAGTGCCAACTTGGTCTGGTTTAAGACTACCAAGTGGGTCCTGAAAACTGACACCCAGAACAGTGGCTTCTGAGTTTTGTTTCCCAGGGAAAAAGCCTGTACAATGGTTCAGGGTCCTGCGGCCTTAAATTGCCGGGTGCCTCCTGGAGATCCGCCTCTCGCAAGATGCCTCCCAGATGCAAAGTGAAACCAGTGCCAACTTGGTCTGGTTTGAGAATGCCAAGTGGGTCCTGCAAACTGACACCCAGAACAGTGGCTTCTGAGTTTTGTTTCCCAGGGAAAAAGCCTTTACAATTGTTCAGAATTCTGCGGCCTTAAATTGCCGAATGCCTCCTGGAATTCGGCCTCTCGCAGGATGCCTCCTAAACACAAGATGGCGCCAGTGCCAACTTGGTCTGGTTTAAGAGTGTCAAGTGTGTCCTGAAAACTGAAACCCAGTACAGTAGCTAGTGAGTTTTGTTTCCCAGGGAAAAAGCCTGTAGAATGGTTCAGGGTCCTGCGGCCTTAAATTGCCGGGTGCCGCCTGGAGATCCGCCTCTCGCAGGATGCCTCCCAGACACAAGGTGGCACCAGTGCCAACTTGGTCTGGTTTGAGAGTGTCAAGTGGGTCCTGAAAACTGAAACCCAGTACAGTGGCTTGTTAGTTTTATTTCCCAGGGAAAAAGCCTGTACAGTGGTTCAGCAGCCTGAGGCCTTAAATTGCCGGGTGGCTCCTGGAATTGCACCTCTCGCAGGATATTTCCCAGACGCAAGGTGGCACCAGTGCCAACTTGGTCTGGTTTGAGAGTGCCAAGTGGGTCCTGCAAACTGACACCCAGAACAGTGGCTTCTGAGTTTTGTTTCCGAGGGAAAAAGCCTTTACAATGGTTCATCGTAATACCGCCTTAAATAGCCTGGTGACTCCTGGAAATCCGCCTCTCGCAGGATGCCTCCCAGATGCAAGGTGGCACCAGTGCCAACTTGGTCTGGTTTAGACTGCCAAGTGGGTCCTGCAAACTGACACCTAGAACAGTGGCTTCTGAGTTTTGTTTCCCAGGGAAAAAGCCTGTAGAATGGTTCAGGGTCCTGCGGCCTTAAATTGCCGGGTGCCTCCTGGAGATCCGCCTCTCGCAGGATGCCTCTCAGACGCAATGTGACACCAGTGCCAACTTGGTCTGGTTTGAGAGTTCCAAGTGGATCCTGCAAACTGACACCCAGAACAGTGGCTTGTGGGTTTTGTTTCCCAGGGAAAAAGCCTGTATAATGGTTCAGAGGCCTGCGGCCTTCAATTCGAGTGCCTCCTGGAATTGCGCCTCTCACAGGATGCCTCCCAGACGCAAGGTGGCACCAGTTCCAACTTGGTCTGGTTTGAGTGTGCCAAGTGGGTCCTGCAAACTGACACCCAGAACAGTGGCTTCTGAGTTTTGTTTCCCAGGGAAAAAGCCTGTACAATGGTTCAGAGTTCTGCGGCCTTAAATTGCCGAATGCCTCCTGGAATTCGGCCTCTCGCAGGATGTCTCCCAAACGCAAGGTGGCACCAGTGCCAACTTGGTCTGGTTTAAGAGTGCCAAGTGGGTCCTGAAAACTGACACCCAGTACAGTGGCTTCTCAGTTATGTTTCCCAGGGAAAAATCCTGTACAATGGTTCAGGGGCCTGAGGCCTTAAATTGCCGGGTGCCTCCTGGAATTCGGCCTCTTGCAGGATGCCTCCCAGACGCAAGGTGGCATCAGTGCCAACTTGGTCAGGTTTAAGACTGCCAGGTGTGTTCTGGAAACTGACACCCAGAACAGTGGCTTCTGAGTTTTGTTTCCCAGGGAAAAAGCCTGTACAATGGTTCAGGGTCCTGCGGCCTTAAATTGCCGGGTGCCTCCTGGAGATCCGCCTCTCGCAAGATGCCTCCCAGATGCAAAGTGAAACCAGTGCCAACTTGGTCTGGTTTGAGAATGCCAAGTGGGTCCTGCAAACTGACTCCCAGAACAGTGGTTTCTGAGTTTTGTTTCCCAGGGAAAAAGCCTTTACAATTGTTCAGAATTCTGCGGCCTTAAATTGCCGAATGCCTCCTGGAATTCGGCCTCTCGCAGGATGCCTCCCAAACGCAAGGTGGCGCCAGTGCCAACTTGGTCTGGTTTAGGAGTGTCAAGTGTGTCCTGAAAACTGAAACCCAGTACAGTAGCTTGTGAGTTTTGTTTCCCAGGGAAAAAGCCTGTAGAATGGTTCAGGGTCCTGCGGCCTTAAATTGCCGGGTGCCTCCTGGAGATCCGCCTCTCGCAGGATGCCTCCCAGACACAAGGTGGCACCAGTGCCAACTTGGTCTGGTTTGAGAGTGTCAAGTGGGTCCTGAAAACTGAAACCCAGTACAGTGGCTTGTTAGCTTTGTTTCCCAGGTAAAAATCCTGTTCAATGCTTCAGGGTCCTGAGGCCTTAAATTGCCGGGTGCCCCCTGGAATTGCACCTCTCGCAGGATGCCTCCTAGACGCAAGGTGGATCCAGTTCCAACTTGGTCTGGTTTAAGAGTTCCAAGTGGGTCCTGCAAACTGACACCCAGAACCGTGGTTTGTTAGTTTTATTTCCCAGGGAAAAAGCCTGTACAGTGGTTCAGCAGCCTGAGGCCATAAATTGCCGGGTGCCTCCTGGAATTGCACCTCTCGCAGGATATTTCCCAGACGCAAGGTGGCACCAGTGCAAACTTGGTCTGGTTTGAGAGTGCCAAGTGGGTCCTGCAAACTGACACCCAGAACAGTGGCTTCTGAGTTTTGTTTCCGAGGGAAAAAGCCTTTACAATGGTTCATCGTAATACCGCCTTAAATAGCCTGGTGACTCCTGGAGATCCGCCTCTCGCAGGATGCCTCCCAGATGCAAGGAGGCACCAGTGCCAACTTGGTCTGGTTTAAGACTGCCAAGTGGGTCCTGAAAACTGACACCTAGAACAGTGGCTTCTGAGTTTTGTTTCCCAGGGAAAAAGCCTGTAGAATGGTTCAGGGTCCTGCAGCCTTAAATTGCCGGGTGCCTCCTGGAGATCCGCCTCTCGCAGGATGCCTCCCAGACGCAATGTGACACCAGTGCCAACTTGGTCTGGTTTGAGAGTTCCAAGAGGATCCTGCAAACTGACACCCAGAACAGTGGCTTGCGGGTTTTGTTTCCCAGGGAAAAAGCCTGTATAATGGTTCAGAGGCCTGCGGCCTTCAATTCGAGTGCCTCCTGGAATTGCGCCTCTCGCAGGATGCCTCCAAGACGCAAGGTGGCAACAGTGCCAACTTGGTCTGGTTTGAGTGTGCCAAGTGGGTCCTGCAAACTGACACCCAGAACAGTGGCTTCTGAGTGTTGTTTCCCAGGGAAAAAGCCTTTACATTGTTCAGCGTAATACCGCATTAAATACCCTGGTGACTCCTGGAGATCCGCCTCTCGCAGGATGCCTCCCAGACGCAAGGTGACACCAGTGCCAACTTGGTCTGGTTTGAGAGTGCCAAGTGGGTCCTGCAAACTGACACCCAGAACAGTGGCTTCTGAGTTTTGTTTCCCAGGGAAAAAGCCTGTACAATGGTTCAGAGTTCTGCGGCCTTAAATTGCCGAATGCCTCCTGGAATTCGGCCTCTCGCAGGATGTCTCCCAAACGCAAGGTGGCACCAGTGCCAACTTGGTCTGGTTTAAGAGTGCCAAGTGGGTCCTGAAAACTGACACCCAGTACAGTGGCTTCTCAGTTATGTTTCCCAGGGAAAAATCCTGTACAATGGTTCAGGGGCCTGAGGCCTTAAATTGCCGGGTGCCCCCTGGAATTGCACCTCTCGCAGGATGCCTCCTAGACGCAAGGTGGATCCAGTTCCAACTTGGTCTGGTTTAAGAGTTCCAAGTGGGTCCTGCAAACTGACACCCAGAACCGTGGTTTGTTAGTTTTATTTCCCAGGGAAAAAGCCTGTACAGTGGTTCAGCAGCCTGAGGCCTTAAATTGCCGGGTGCCTCCTGGAATTGCACCTCTCGCAGGATATTTCCCAGACGCAAGGTGACACCAGTGCCAACTTGGTCTGGTTTGAGAGTGCCAAGTGGGTCCTGCAAACTGACACCCAGAACAGTGGCTTCTGAGTTTTGTTTCCCAGGGAAAAAGCCTTTACAATGGTTCATCGTAATACCGCCTTAAATAGCCTGGTGACTCCTGGAGATCCGCCTCTCGCAGGATGCCTCCTAGACGCAAAATGACACCAGTGCCAACTTGGTCTGGTTTGAGAGTGCCAAGTGGGTCCTGCAAACTGACACCCAGAACAGTGGCTTCTGAGTTTTGTTTCCCAGGGAAAAAGCCTGTACAATGGTTCAGGGTCCTGCGGCCTTAAATTGCCGGGTGCCTCCTGGAGATCCGCCTCTCGCAAGATGCCTCCCAGATGCAAAGTGAAACCAGTGCCAACTTGGTCTGGTTTGAGAATGCCAAGTGGGTCCTGCAAACTGACACCCAGAACAGTGGCTTCTGAGTTTTGTTTCCCAGGGAAAAAGCCTTTACAATTGTTCAGAATTCTTCGGCCTTAAATTGCCGAATGCCTCCTGGAATTCGGCCTCTCGCAGGATGCCTCCCAAACGCAAGGTGGCGCCAGTGCCAACTTGGTCTGGTTTAAGAGTGTCAAGTGTGTCCTGAAAACTGAAACCCAGTACAGTAGCTTGTGAGTTTTGTTTCCCAGGGAAAAAGCCTGTAGAATGGTTCAGGGTCCTGCGGCCTTAAATTGCCGGGTGCCGCCTGGAGATCCGCCTCTCGCAGGATGCCTCCCAGACACAAGGTGGCACCAGTGCCAACTTGGTCTGGTTTGAGAGTGTGAAGTGGATCCTGAAAACTGAAACCCAGTACAGTGGCTTGTTAGTTTTGTTTCCCAGGGAAAAAGCCTGTATAATGGTTCAGAGGCCTGCGGCCTTCAATTCGAGTGCCTCCTGGAATTGCGCCTCTCACAGGATGCCTCCCAGACGCAAGGTGGCACCAGTTCCAACTTGGTCTGGTTTGAGTGTGCCAAGTGGGTCCTGCAAACTGACACCCAGAACAGTGGCTTCTGAGTTTTGTTTCCCAGGGAAAAAGCCTTTACATTGTTCAGCGTAATACCGCATTAAATACCCTGGTGACTCCTGGAGATCCGCCTCTCGCAGGATGCCTCCCAGACGCAAGGTGACACCAGTGCCAACTTGGTCTGGTTTGTGAGTGCCAAGTGGGTCCTGCAAACTGACACCCAGAACAGTGGCTTCTGAGTTTTGTTTCCCAGGGAAAAAGCCTGTACAATGGTTCAGAGTTCTGCGGCCTTAAATTGCCGAATGCCTCCTGGAATTCGGCCTCTCGCAGGATGTCTCCCAAACGCAAGGTGGCACCAGTGCCAACTTGGTCTGGTTTAAGAGTGCCAAGTGGGTCCTGAAAACTGACACCCAGTACAGTGGCTTCTCAGTTATGTTTCCCAGGGAAATATCCTGTACAATGGTTCAGGGGCCTGAGGCCTTAAATTGCCGGGTGCCTCCTGGAATTCGGCCTCTTGCAGGATGCCTCCCAGACGCAAGGTGGCACCAGTGCCAACTTGTTCTGGTTTAAGACTGCCAGGTGGGTTCTGGAAACTGACACCCAGAAAAGTGGCTTCTGAGTTTTGTTTCCCAGGGAAAAAGCCTGTACAATGGTTCAGGGTCCTGCGGCCTTAAATTGCCGGGTGCCTCCTGGAGATCCGCCTCTCGCAAGATGCCTCCCAGATGCAAAGTGAAACCAGTGCCAACTTGGTCTGGTTTGAGAATGCCAAGTGGGTCCTGCAAACTGACACCCAGAACAGTGGCTTCTGAGTTTTGTTTCCCAGGGAAAAAGCCTTTACAATTGTTCAGAATTCTGCGGCCTTAAATTGCCGAATGCCTCCTGGAATTCGGCCTCTCGCAGGATGCCTCCTAGACGCAAGGTGGCGCCAGTGCCAACTTGGTCTGGTTTAAGAGTGTCAAGTGTGTCCTGAAAACTGAAACCCAGAACAGTAGCTTGTGAGTTTTGTTTCCCAGGGAAAAAGCCTGTAGAATGGTTCAGGGTCCTGCGGCCTTAAATTGCCAGGTGCCTCCTGGAGATCCGCCTCTCGCAGGATGCCTCCCAGACACAAGGTGGCACCAGTGCCAACTTGGTCTGGTTTGAGAGTGTCAAGTGGGTCCTGAAAACTGAAACCCAGTACAGTGGCTTTTTAGTTTTGTTTCCCAGGGAAAAATCCTGTACAATGGTTCAGGGTCCTGAGGCCTTAAATTGCCGGGTGCCCCCTGGAATTGCACCTCTCGCAGGATGCCTCCTAGACGCAAGGTGGATCCAGTTCCAACTTGGTCTGGTTTAAGAGTTCCAAGTGGGTCCTGCAAACTGACACCCAGAACCGTGGTTTGTTAGTTTTATTTCCCAGGGAAAAAGCCTGTACAGTGGTTCAGCAGCCTGAGGCCTTAAATTGCCGGGTGCCTCCTGGAATTGCACCTCTCGCAGGATATTTCCCAGACGCAAGGTGGGACCAGTGCCAACTTGGTCTGGTTTGAGAGTGCCAAGTGGGTCCTGCAAACTGACACCCAGAACAGTGGCTTCTGAATTTTGTTTCCGAGTGAAAAAGCCTTTACAATGGTTCATCGTAATACCGCCTTAAATAGCCTGGTGACTCCTGGAGATCCGCCTCTCGCAGGATGCCTCCCAGACGCAAAATGACACCAGTGCCAACTTGGTCTGGTTTGAGAGTGCCAAGTGGGTCCTGCAAACTGACACCCAGAACAGTGGCTTCTGAGTTTTGTTTCCCAGGGAAAAAGCCTGTACAATTGTTCAGAGTTCTGCGGCCTTAAATTGCTGGGTGCCTCCTGTAATGCAGCCCCTCGCAGGATGCCTCCCAGACGCAAGGTGGCACAAGTGCCAACTTGGTCTGGTTTAAGACTACCAAGTGGGTCCTGAAAACTGACACCCAGAACAGTGGCTTCTGAGTTTTGTTTCCCAGGGAAAAAGCCTGTACAATGGTTCAGGGTCCTGCGGCCTTAAATTGCCGGGTGCCTCCTGGAGATCCGCCTCTCGCAAGATGCCTCCCAGATGCAAAGTGAAACCAGTGCCAACTTGGTCTGGTTTGAGAATGCCAAGTGGGTCCTGCAAACTGACTCCCAGAACAGTGGCTTCTGAGTTTTGTTTCCCAGGGAAAAAGCCTTTACAATTGTTCAGAATTCTGCGGCCTTAAATTGCCGAATGCCTCCTGGAATTCGGCCTCTCGCAGGATGCCTCCCAAACGCAAGGTGGCGCCAGTGCCAACTTGGTCTGGTTTAAGAGTGTCAAGTGTGTCCTGAAAACTGAAACCCAGAACAGTAGCTTGTGAGTTTTGTTTCCCAGGGAAAAAGCCTGTAGAATGGTTCAGGGTCCTGCGGCCTTAAATTGCCGGGTGCCGCCTGGAGATCCGCCTCTCGCAGGATGCCTCCCAGACACAAGGTGGCACCAGTGCCAACTTGGTCTGGTTTGAGAGTGTCAAGTGGGTCCTGAAAACTGAAACCCAGTACAGTGGCTTGTTAGTTTTGTTTCCCAGGGAAAAATCCTGTACAATGGTTCAGGGTGCTGAGGCCTTAAATTGCCGGGTGCCCCCTGGAATTGCACCTCTCGCAGGATGCCTCCTAGACGCAAGGTGGATCCAGTTCCAACTTGGTCTGGTTTAAGAGTTCCAAGTGGGTCCTGCAAACTGACACCCAGAACCGTGGTTTGTTAATTTTATTTCCCAGGGAAAAAGCCTGTACAATGGTTCAGCAGCCTGAGGCCTTAAATTGCCGGGTGCCTCCTGGAATTGCACCTCTCGCAGGATATTTCCCAGACGCAAGGTGGCACCAGTGCCAACTTGGTCTGGTTTGAGAGTGCCAAGTGGGTCCTGCAAACTGACACCCAGAACAGTGGCTTCTGAGTTTTGTTTCCGAGAGAAAAAGCCTTTACAATGGTTCATCGTAATACCGCCTTAAATAGCCTGGTGACTCCTGGAGATCCGCCTCTCGCAGGATGCCTCCCAGACGCAAAATGACACCAGTGCCAACTTGGTCTGGTTTGAGAGTGCCAAGTGGGTCCTGAAAACTGACACCCAGAACAGTGGCTTCTGAGTTTTGTTTCCCAGGGAAAAAGCCTGTACAATTGTTCAGAGTTCTTCGGCCTTAAATTGCTGGGTGCCTCCTGTAATTCAGCCTCTCGCAGGATGCCTCCCAGACGCAAGGTGGCACCAGTGCCAACTTGGTCTGGTTTAAGACTGCCAAGTGGGTCCTAACAACTGACACCCAGAACAGTAACTTCTGAGTTTTGTTTCCCAGGGAAAAAGCCTGTATAATGGTTCAGAGGCCTGCGGCCTTCAATTCGAGTGCCTCCTGGAATTGCGCCTCTCGCAGGATGCCTCCCAGACGCAAGGTGGCAACAGTGCCAACTTGGTCTGGTTTGAGTGTGCCAAGTGGGTCCTGCAAACTGACACCCAGAACAGTGGCTTCTGAGTTTTGTTTCCCAGGGAAAAAGCCTGTACAATGGTTCAGGGTCCTGCGGCCTTAAATTGCCGGGTGCCACCTGGAATTGCGCCTTTCGCAGGATGCCTCCCAGACGCAAAATGACACCAGTGCCAACTTGGTCTGGTTTGAGAGTGCCAAGTGGGTCCTGGAAACTGACACCCAGAACAGTGGCTTGTGAGTTTTGTTTCCCAGGGAAAAAGCCCGTACAATTCTTCAGAGTCCTGCGGCCTTAAATTGCCGGGTGCCTCCTGGAGATCCGCCTCTCGCAGGATGCCTCCCAGACGCAATGTGACACCAGTGCCAACTTGGTCTAGTTTGAGAGTGCCAAGTGGCTCCTGAAAACTGACACCCAGAAAAGTGTCTTCTGAGTTTTATTTCCCAGGGAAAAACCTGTACAATGGTTTAGGGTCCAGCGGAAAAAATTTCCGGGTGCCTCCTGGAATTTGGCCTCTCGCAGGATGCCTCCCAGACGAAAAGTGGCACCAGTGCCAACTTGGTCTGGTTTGAGAGTGCCAATTGGGTCCTGCAAACTGACACCCAGAACAGTGGCTTCTGAGTTTTGTTTCCCAGGGAAAAAGCCTTTACAATGGTTCAGCGTAATACCGCCTTAAATAGCCTGGTGACTCCTGGAGATCCGCCTCTCGCAGGATGCCTCCCAGACGCAAAATGACACCAGTGCCAACTTGGTCTGGTTTGAGAGTTCCAAGTGGGTCCTGCAAACTGACACCCAGACCAGTGGCTTCTGAGTTTTGTTTCCCAGGGAAAAAGCCTGTACAATGGTTCAGGGTCCTGCGGCCTTAAATTGTCGAGTGCCTCCTGGAATTGCGCCTCTCGCAGGATGCCTCCCAGACACAAGGTGGCACCAGTGCAAACTTGGTCTGGTTTGAGAGTGCCAAGTGGGTCCTGCAAACTAACACCCAGAACAGTGGCTTGTGAGTTTTGTTTCCCAGGGAAAAAGCCTGTACAATTGTTCAGAGTCCTGCGGCCTTAAATTGCTGGGTGCCCCCTGGAATTGCGCCTCTCGCAGGATGCCTCCCAGACGCAAGGTGGCACCAGTGCCAACTTGGTCTGGTTTGAGAGTGTCAAGTGGGTCCTGAAAACTGACACCCAGTACAGTGGCTTGTGAGTTTTCTTTCCCAAGGGAAAAGCCTGTAGAATGGTTCAGGGTCCTGCGGCCTTAAATTGCCGGGTGCCTCCTGGAATTGCACCTCTCGCAGGATGCCTCCCAGACGCCAGGTGGCACCAGGGCACACTTGGTCTTTTTTGAGAGTGCCAGGTGACTCCTGCAAACTGACACCCAGAACAGTGGCTTGTGAGTTTTGTTTCCCAAGGAAAAAGCCTGTACAATGGTTCAGAGGCCTGCAGCCTTCAATTGCCGGGTGCCTCCTGGAGATCCGCCTCTCGCAGGATGCCTCACAGACGCAAGATTGTACCAGTTCCAACTTGGTCTGGTTTGAGAGTGCCAAGTGGGTCCTGCAAACTGACACCCAGAACAGTGGCTTGTGAGTTTTGTTTCCCAGGGAACAATCCTGTACAATGGTTCAAAGGCCTGCGGCCTTAAATTGCCGGGTGCCACCTGAAATTGCACCCTCGCAGGATGCCTCCCAGACGAAAGGTGGCACCTGTTCGACTTGGTCTGGTTTAAGAGTTCCACGTGGCTCCTGCAAACGGACACCCAGAACAGTGGCTTGTGAGTTTTGTTTCCCAGGGAAAAAGCCTGTACAATGGTTCAGGGGACTGCGGCCTTAAAATGCCGGGTGCCCCCAGGAATTCGGCCTCTCGCAGGATGCCTCAAAGACGCAAGGTGGCACCAGTTCCAACTTGGTCTGGTTTAAGATTGCCAAGTGGGTCCTGAAAACTGACACCCAGAACAGTGGCTTGTGAGTTTTGTTTCCTAGAGAAAAAGCCTGTACAATGGTTCAGGGGTCTGAGGCCTTAAATTGCCGGCTGCCTCCTGGAATTCGGCCTCTCGCAGGATGCCTCCCAGACGCAAGGTGGCACCAGTTCCAACTTGGTCTGGTTTAAGAGTTCCAAGTGGGTCCTGCAAACTGACACCCAGAACAGTGGTTTGTTAGTTTTGTTTCCCAGGGAAAAAGCCTGTACAATGGTTCAGGGTCCTGCGACCTTAAATTGCCGGGTGCCTCCTGTAATTCGGCCTCTCGCAAGATGCCTCCCAGACGCAAGATGGCACCAGTTCCAACTTGGTCTGGTTTAAGATTGCCAAGTGGGTCCTGAAAACTGACACCCAGAACAGTGGCTTCTGAGTTTTGTTTCCCAGGGAAAAAGCCTGTACAATGGTTCAGGGTCCTGCGGCCTTAAATTGCCTGGTGCCTCCTGGAGATCCGCCTCTCGCAGGATGCCTCCCAGACACAAGGTGGCACCAGTGCCAACTTGGTCTGGTTTGAGAGTGCCAAGTGGGTCCTAAAAACTGACACCCAGAACAGTGGCTTCTGAGTTTTGTTTCCCAGGGAAAAAGCCTTTACATTGTTCAGCGCAATACCGCATTAAATACCCTGGTGACTCCTGGAGATCCGCCTCTCGCAGGATGCCTCCCAGACGCAAGGTGACACCAGTGCCAACTTGGTCTGGTTTGAGAGTGCCAAGTGGGTCCTGCAAACTGACACCCAGAACAGTGGCTTCTGAGTTTTGTTTCCCAGGGAAAAAGCCTGTACAATGGTTCAGAGTTCTGCGGCCTTAAATTGCCGAATGCCTCCTGGAATTCGGCCTCTCGCAGGATGTCTCCCAAACGCAAGGTGGCACCTGTGCCAACTTGGTCTGGTTTAAGAGTGCCAAGTGGGTTATGCAAACTGACACCCAGAACAGTGGCTTCTCAGTTATGTTTCCCAGGGAAAAATCCTGTACAATGGTTCAGGGGCCTGAGGCCTTAAATTGCCGGGTGCCTCCTGGAATTCGGCCTCTTGCAGGATGCCTCCCAGACGCAAGGTGGCACCAGTGCCAACTTGGTCTGGTTTAAGACTGCCAGGTGGGTTCTGGAAACTGACACCCAGAAAAGTGGCTTCTGAGTTTTGTTTCCCAGGGAAAAATCCTGTACAATGGTTCAGGGTCCTGAGGCCTTAAATTGCCGGGTGCCTCCTGGAATTGCACCTCTCGCAGGATGCCTCCTAGACGCAAGGTGGATCCAGTTCCAACTTGGTCTGGTTTAAGAGTTCCAAGTGGGTCCTGCAAACTGACACCCAGAACCGTGGTTTGTTAGTTTTATTTCCCAGGGAAAAAGCCTGTACAGTGGTTCAGGGGCCTGAGGCCTTAAATTGCCGGGTGCCTCCTTTAATTGCACCTCTCACAGGATATTTCCCAGACGCAAGGTGGCACCAGTGCCAACTTGGTCTGGTTTGAGAGTGCCAAGTGGGTCCTGCAAACTGACACCCAGAACAGTGGCTTCTGAGTTTTGTTTCCCAGGGAAAAAGCCTGTACAATGGTTCAGAGTCCTGCGGCCTTTAATTGCCGGGTGCCTCCTGGAGATCCGCCTCTCGCAGGATGCCTCCCAGACGCAAAATGACACCAGTGCCAACTTGGTCTGGTTTAAGAGTGCAAAGTGGGTCCTGGAAACTGACACCCAGAACAGTGGCTTGTGAGTTTTGTTTCCCAGGGAAAAAGCCTGTAAAATTCCTCAGGGTCCTGCGGCCTTTAATTTCCGTGAGCCTCCTGGAATTCGGCCTCTCGCAGGATGCCTCCCAGACGCAAACTGGTTCCAGTGTCATCTTGGTCTGGTTTGAGAGTGCCAAGTGGGTCCTGAAAACTGAAACCCAGAACAGTGGCTTGTGAGTTTTGTTTCCCAGGGAACAAGCCTGTACAACAGTCCAGGGTGCTCCGGCCTTAAATTGCCGGGTGCCTCCTTTAATTGCACCTCTCGCAGGATATTTCCAGGACGCAAGGTGGCAACAGTGCCAACGTGGTCTGGTTTGAGAGTGCCAAGTGGCTCCTGAAAACTGACACCCAGAAAAGTGTCTTCTGAGTTTTATTTCCCAGGGAAAAACCTGTACAATGGTTTAGGGTCCAGCGGAAAAAATTTCCGGGTGCCTCCTGGAATTTGGCCTCTCGCAGGATGCCTCCCAGACGCAAAGTGGCACCAGTGCCAACTTGGTCTGGTTTGAGAGTGCCAATTGGGTCCTGCAAACTGACACCCAGAACAGTGGCTTCTGAGTTTTGTTTCCCAGGGAAAAAGCCTTTACAATGGTTCAGCGTAATACCGCCTTAAATAGCCTGGTGACTCCTGGAGATCCGCCTCTCGCAGGATGCCTCCCAGACGCAAAATGACACCAGTGCCAACATGGTCTGGTTTGAGAGTGCCAAGTGGGTCCTGAAAACTGACACCCAGAACAGTGGCTTCTGAGTTTTGTTTCCCAGGGAAAAAGCCTGTACAATTGTTCAGAGGCCTGCGGCCTTAAATTTCCGTGTGCCTCCTGGAATTCGGCCTCTCGCAGGATGCCTCCCAGACGCAAGGTGGCACCAGTGCCAACTTGGTCTGGTTTAAGGCTACCAAGTGTGTCCTAAAAACTGACACCCAGAACAGTGGCTTCTGAGTTTTGTTTCCCAGGGAAAAAGCCTGTACAATGGTTCAGGGGCCTGAGGCCTTAAATTGCCGAATGCCTCCTGGAATTCGGCCTCTCGCAGGATGCCTCCCAGATGCAAGGTGGCACCAGTGCCAACTTGGTCTGGTTTGAGAGTTCCAAGTGGGTCCTGCAAACTGACACCCAGACCAGTGGCTTCTGAGTTTTGTTTCCCACGGAAAAAGCCTGTACAATGGTTCAGGGTCCTGCGGCCTTAAATTGTCGAGTGCCTCCTGGAATTGCGCCTCTCGCAGGATGCCTCCCAGACACAAGGTGGCACCAGTGCAAACTTGGTCTGGTTTGAGAGTGCCAAGTGGGTCCTGAAAACTGACACCCAGAACAGTGGCTTCTGAGTTTTGTTTCCCAAGGAAAAAGCCTGTAGAATGGTTCAGGGTCCTGCGGCCTTAAATTGCCGGGTGCCTCCTGGAATTGCACCTCTCGCAGGATGCCTCCCAGACACCAGGTGGCACAAGGGCACACTTGGTCTTTTTTGAGAGTGTCAGGTGACTCCTGCAAACTGACACCCAGAACAGTGGCTTGTGAGTTTTGTTTCCCAAGGAAAAAGCCTGTACAATGGTTCAGAGGCCTGCAGCCTTCAATTGCCGGGTGCCTCCTGGAGATCCGCCTCTCGCAGGATGCCTCACAGACGCAAGATTGTACCAGTTCCAACTTGGTCTGGTTTGAGAGTGCCAAGTGGGTCCTGCAAACTGACACCCAGAACAGTGGCTTGTGAGTTTTGTTTCCCAGGGAACAATCCTGTACAATGGTTCAAAGGCCTGCGGCCTTAAATTGCCGGGTGCCACCTGAAATTGCACCCTCGCAGGATGCCTCCCAGACGAAAGGTGGCACCTGTTCGACTTGGTCTGGTTTAAGAGTTCCACGTGGCTCCTGCAAACGGACACCCAGAACAGTGGCTTGTGAGTTTTGTTTCCCAGGGAAAAAGCCTGTACAATGGTTCAGGGGACTGCGGCCTTAAATTGCCGGGTGCCCCCAGGAATTCGGCCTCTCGCAGGATGCCTCCCAGACGCAAGGTGGCACCACTATAAACTTGGTCTGGTTTAAGAGTGCCAAGTGGGTCCTGAAAACTGACACCCAGAACAGTGGCTTGTGAGTTTTGTTTCCTAGAGAAAAAGCCTGTACAATGGTTCAGGGGTCTGAGTCCTTAAATTGCCGGGTGCCTCCTGGAATTCGGCCTCTCGCAGGATGCCTCCCAGACGCAAGGTGGCACCAGTTCCAACTTGGTCTGGTTTAAGAGTTCCAAGTGGGTCCTGCAAACTGACACCCAGAACAGTGGTTTGTTAGTTTTGTTTCCCAGGGAAAAAGCCTGTACAATGGTTCAGGGTCCTGCGACCTTAAATTGCCGGGTGCCTCCTGTAATTCGGCCTCTCGCAAGATGCCTCCCAGACGCAAAATGGCACCAGTTCCAACTTGGTCTGGTTTAAGATTGCCAAGTGGGTCCTGAAAACTGACACCCAGAACAGTGGCTTCTGAGTTTTGTTTCCCAGGGAAAAAGCCTGTACAATGGTTCAGGGTCCTGCGGCCTTAAATTGCCGGGTGCCTCCTGGAGATCCGCCTCTCGCAGGATGCCTCCCAGACGCAAGGTGGCACCAGTGCCAACTTGGTCTGGTTGTAGAGTGCCAAGTGGGTCCTAAAAACTGACACCCAGAACAGTGGCTTCTGAGTTTTGTTTCCCAGGGAAAAAGCCTTTACATTGTTCAGCGCAATACCGCATTAAATACCCTGGTGACTCCTGGAGATCCGCCTCTCGCAGGATGCCTCCCAGACGCAAGGTGACACCAGTGCCAACTTGGTCTGGTTTGAGAGTGCCAAGTGGGTCCTGCAAACTGACACCCAGAACAGTGGCTTCTGAGTTTTGTTTCCCAGGGAAAAAGCCTGTACAATGGTTCAGAGTTCTGCGGCCTTAAATTGCCGAATGCCTCCTGGAATTCGGCCTCTCGCAGGATGTCTCCCAAACGCAAGGTGGCACCAGTGCCAACTTGGTCCGGTTTAAGAGTGCCAAGTGGGTTATGCAAACTGACACCCAGTACAGTGGCTTCTCAGTTATGTTTCCCAGGTAAAAATCCTGTACAATGGTTCAGGGGCCTGAGGCCTTAAATTGCCAAGTGCCTCCTGGAATTCGGCCTCTTGCAGGATGCCTCCCAGACGCAAGGTGGCACCGGTGCCAACTTGGTCTGGTTTAAGACTGCCAGGTGGGTTATGGAAACTGACACCCAGAAAAGTGGCTTCTGAGTTTTGTTTCCCAGGGAAAAAGCCTGTACAATGGTTCAGGGTCCTGCGGCCTTAAATTCCTGGGTGCCTCCTGGAGATCCGCCTCTCGCAAGATGCCTCCCAGATGCAAAGTGAAACCAGTGCCAACTTGGTCCGGTTTGAGAATGCCAAGTGGGTCCTGCAAACTGAAACCCAGTACAGTAGCTTGTGAGTTTTGTTTCCCAGGGAAAAGCCCTGTAGAATGGTTCAGGGTCCTGCGGCCTTAAATTGCCGGGTGCCTCCTGAAATTCGGCCTCTCGCAGGATGCCTCCCAGACACAAGGTGGCACCAGTGCCAACTTGGTCTGGTTTGAGAGTGTCAAGTGGGTCCTAAAAACTGAAACCCAGTACAGTGGCTTGTGAGTTTTTTTTCCCAGGGAAAAATCCTGTACAATGGTTCAGGGTCCTGAGGCCTTAAATTGCCGGGTGCCTCCTGGAATTGCACCTCTCGCAGGATGCCTCCTAGACGCAAGGTGGATCCAGTTCCAACTTGGTCTGGTTTAAGAGTTCCAAGTGGGTCCTGCAAACTGACACCCAGAACCGTGGTTTGTTAGTTTTATTTCCCAGGGAAAAAGCCTGTACAGTGGTTCAGGGTCCTGAGGCCTGAAATTGCCGGGTGACTCCTGGAATTGCACCTCTCGCAGGATATTTCCCAGACGCAAGGTGGCACCAGTGCCAACTTGGTCTGGTTTGAGAGTGCCAAGTGGGTCCTGCAAACTGACACCCAGAACAGTGGCTTCTGAGTTTTGTTTCCCAGGGAAAAGGCCTTTACAATGGTTCATCGTAATACCGCCTTAAATAGCCTGGTGACTCCTGGAGATCTGCCTCTCGCAGGATGCCTCCCAGACGCAAAATGACACCAGTGCCAACTTGGTCTGGTTTGAGAGTGCCAAGTGGGTCCTGAAAACTGACACCCAGAACAGTGGCTTCTGAGTTTTGTTTCCCAGGGAAAAAGCCTGTACAATAGTTCAGAGTTCTGCGGCCTTAAATTGCTGGGTGCCTCCTGTAATTCAGCCTCTCGCAGGATGCCTCCCAGACGCAAGGTGGCACCAGTGCCAACTTGGTCTGGTTTAAGAGTGCCAAGTGGGTCCTGAAAACTGACACCCAGAACAGTGGCTTCTGAGTTTTGTTTCCCAGGGAAAAAGCCTGTAGAATGGTTCAGGGGCCTGCGGCCTTAAATTGCCGGGTGCCTCCTGGAATTCGACCTCTCGCAGGATGCCTCCCTGATGCAAGGTGGCACCAGTGCCAACTTGGTCTGGTTTAAGACTGCCAAGTGGGTCCTGCAAACTGACACCCAGAACAGTGGCTTCTGAGTTTTGTTTCCCAGGGAAAAAGCCTGTAGAATGGTTCAGGGTCCTGCGTCCTTAAATTGCCGGGTGCCTCCTGGAGATCCGCCTCTCGCAGGATTCCTCCCAGACGCAATGTGACACCAGTGCCAACTTGGTCTGGTTTGAGAGTGCCAAGTGGATCCTGCAAACTGACACCCAGAACAGTGGCTTGTGAGTTTTGTTTCCCAGGGAAAAAGCCTGTATAATGGTTCAGAGGCCTGCGGCCTTCAATTCGAGTGCCTCCTGGAATTGCGCCTCTCGCAGGATGCCTCCAAGACGCAAGGTGGCAACAGTGCCAACTTGGTCTGGTTTGAGTGTGCCAAGTGGGTCCTGCAAACTGACACCCAGATCACTGGCTTCTGAGTTTTGTTTCCCAGGGAAAAAGCCTGTACAATGGTTCAGGGTCCTTCGGCCTTAAATTGCCGGGTGCCACCTGGAATTGCGCCTTTCACAGGATGCCTCCCAGACGCAAAATGACACCAGTGCCAACTTGGTCTGGTTTGAGAGTGCCAAGTGGGTCCTGCAAACTGAAACCCAGAACAGTGGCTTGTGAGTTTTGTTTCCCAGGGAAAAAGCCTGTACAATTCTTCAGAGTCCTGCGGACTTAAATTGCCGGGTGCCTTCTGGAATTGCGTTTTTCGCAGGATGCCTCCCAGACGCAAAATGACACCAGTGCCAACTCGGTCTGGTTTGAGGGTGTCAAGTGGGTCCTGCAAACTGACACCCAGAACAGTGGCTTCTGAGTTTTGTTTCCCAGGGAAAAAGCCTGTACAATGGTTCAGGGTCCTGCAGCCTTAAATTGCCGGGTGCCTCCTGGAATTGCACCTCTTGCAGGATGCCTCCCAGACGCCAGGTGGCACCAGAGCCATCTTGGTCTGGTTTAAGAGTGCCAAGTGGGTCCTGAAAACTGACACCCAGAACAGTGGCTTTTGAGTTTTGTTTCCCAGGGAAAAAGCCTGTACAATGGTTAAGGGTCCTGCGGCCTTAAATTGCCGGGTGCCTCCAGGAATTCGGCCTCTCGCAGGATGCCTCAAAGACGCAAGGTGGCACCACTACCAACTTGGTCTGGTTTAAGAGTGCCAAGTGGGTCCTGAAAACTGACACCCAGAACAGTGGCTTGTGAGTTTTGTTTCCTAGAGAAAAAGCCTGTACAATGGTTCAGGGGTCTGAGGCCTTAAATTGCCGGGTGCCTCCTGGAATTCGGCCTCTCGCAGGATGCCTCCCAGACGCAAGGTGGCACCAGTTCCAACTTGGTCTGGTTTAAGAGTTCCAAGTGGGTCCTGCAAACTGACACCCAGAACAGTGGTTTGTTAGTTTTATTTCCCAGGGAAAAAGCCTGTACAATGGTTCAGGGGCCTTAGGCCTTAAATTGCCGGGTGCCTCCTGTAATTCGGCCTCTCGCAAGATGCCTCCCAGACGCAAGATGGCACCAGTTCCAACTTGGTCTGGTTTAAGATTGCCAAGTGGGTCTTGAAAACTGACACCCAGAACAGTGGCTTCTGAGTTTTGTTTCCCAGGGAAAAAGCCTGTACAATGGTTCAGGATCCTGAGGCCTTAAATTGCCGGGTGCCTCCTGGAGATCCGCCTCTCGCAGGATGCCTCCTAGACGCAAAATTACACCAGTGCCAACTTGGTCTAGTTTGAGACTGCCAAGTGGGTCCTGGAAACTGACACCCAGAACAGAGACTTGTGAGTTTTGTTTCCCAGGGAAAAAGCCTGTAAAATTCCTCAGGGTCCTGCGGCCTTAAATTTCCGTGAGCCTCCTGGAATTCGGCCTCTCGCAGGATGCCTCCCAGACGCAAAGTGGCACCAGTGTCATCTTGGTCTGGTTTGAGAGTGCCAAGTGGGTCCTGCAAACTGACACCCAGAACAGTGGCTTGTGAGTTTTGTTTCCCAGGGAACAAGCCTGTACAACAGTCCAGTGTGCTCCAGCCTTAAATTGCCGGGTGCCTCCTTTAATTGCACCTCTCGCAGGATATTTCCCAGACGCAAGGTGGCAACAGTGCCAACGTGGTCTGGTTTGAGAGTGCCAAGTGGCTCCTGAAAACTGACACCCAGAAAAGTGGCTTCTGAGTTTTATTTCCCAGGGAAAAACCTGTACAATGGTTTAGGGTCCAGCGGAAAAAAATTTCCGGGTGCCTCCTGGAATTTGGCCTCTCGCAGGATGCCTCCCAGACGCAAAGTGGCACCAGTGCCAACTTGGTCTGGTTTGAGAGTGCCAAGTGGGTCCTGCAAACTGACACCCAGAACAGTGGCTTCTGAGTTTTGTTTCCCAGGGAAAAAGCCTTTACAATGGTTCAGCGTAATACCGCCCTAAATAGCCGGGTGACTTCTGGAGATCCGCCTCTCGCAGGATGCCTCCCAGACGCAAAATGACACCAGTGCCAACTTGGTCTAGTTTGAGAGTGCAAAGTGGGTCCTGCATACTGACACCCAGAACAGTGGCTTCTGAGTTTTGTTTCCCAGGGAAAAAGCCTGTACAATGGTTCAGAGGCCTACGGCCTTAAATTGCCGGGTGCCTCCTGGAGATCCGCCTCTCGCAGGATGCCTCCCAGACGCAAGGTTGTACCAGTTCCAACTTGGTCTGGTTTAAGAGTGCCAAGTGGGTCCTGAAAACTGACACCCAGAACAGAGACTTGTGAGTTTTGTTTCCCAGGGAAAAAGCCTGTACAATGGTTCAGGGTCCTGCGGCCTTAAATTGCCGGGTGCCCCCTAGAGATCCGCCTCTCGCAGGATGCCTCCCAGACGCAAGGTAACACCAGTGCCAACTTGGTCTGGTTTGAGAGTGCCAAGTGGGTCCTGCAAACTGACACACAGAACAGTGGCTTGTGAGTTTTGTTTCCCAGGGAACAAGCCTGCACAATGGTTCAGGGTCTTCCGGCCTTAAATTGCCGGGTGCCTTCTGGAATTGCACCTCTCGCAGGATGTTTCTCAGACTCTAAGTGGCACCGGTGCCCACTTAGTCTGGTTTGAGACTGCCAAGTGGGTCCTGAAAACTGACACCCAGAACAGTGGCTTCTGAGTTTTGTTTCCTAGAGAAAAAGCCTGTACAACGGTTCACGGGTCTGAGGCCTTAAATTGCCGGGTGCCTCCTGGAATTCGGCCTCTCGCAGGATGCCTCCCAGACGCAAAATGACACCAGTGCCAACTTGGTCTGGTTTAAGAGTTCCAAGTGGGTCCTGCAAACTGACACCCAGAACAGTGGTTTGTTAGTTTTATTTCCCAGGGAAAAAGCCTGTACAATGGTTCAGGGGCCTTAGGCCTTAAATTGCCGGGTGCCTCCTGTAATTCGGCCTCTCGCAAGATGCCTCCCAGACGCAAGATGGCACCAGTTCCAACTTGGTCTGGTTTAAGATTGCCAAGTGGGTCCTGAAAACTGACACCCAGAACAGTGGCTTCTGAGTTTTGTTTCCCAGGGAAAAAGCCTGTACAATGGTTCAGGGTCCTGCGGCCTTAAATTGCCGGGTGCCTCCTGGAGATCCGCCTCTCGCAGGATGCCTCCCAGACGCAAGGTGGCACCAGTTCCAACTTGGTCTGGTTTAAGAGTTCCAAGTGGGTCCTGCAAACTGACACCCAGAACAGTGGTTTGTTAGTTTTATTTCCCAGGGAAAAAGCCTGTACAATGGTTCAGGGGCCTTAGGCCTTAAATTGCCGGGTGCCTCCTGGAATTCGGCCTCTCGCAGGATGCCTCCCAGACAAAAGGTGGCACCAGTGCCAACTTGGTCTGGTTTGAGAGTGTCAAGTGGGTCCTGAAAACTGAAACCCAGTACAGTGGCTTGTGAGTTTTGTTTCCCAGGGAAAAATCCTGTAGAATGGTTCAGGGTCCTGAGGCCTTAAATTGCCGGGTGCCTCCTGGAATTGCACCTCTCGCAGGATGCCTCCTAGACGCAAGGTGGATCCAGTTCCAACTAGTTCTGATTTAAGAGTACCAAGTGGGTCCTGTAAACTGACACCCAGAACCGTGGTTGGTTGGTTTTATTTCCCAGGGAAAAAGCCTGTACAGTGGTTCAGGGGCCTGAGGCCTTAAATTGCCGGGTGCCTCCTGGAATTGCACCTCTCGCAGGATATTTCCCAGACGCAAGGTGGCACCAGTGCCAACTTGGTCTGGTTTGAGAGTGCCAAGTGGGTCCTGCAAACTGACACCCAGAACAGTGGCTTCTGAGTTTTGTTTCCGAGGGAAAAAGCCTTTACAATGGTTCATCGTAATACCGCCTTAAATAGCCTGGTGACTCCTGGAGATCCGCCTCTCGCAGGATGCCTCCCAGACGCAAAATGACACCAGTGCCAACTTGGTCTGGTTTGAGAGTGCCAAGTGGGTCCTGAAAACTGACACCCAGAACAGTGGCGTCTGAGTTTTGTTTCCCAGGGAAAAAGCCTGTACAATTGTTCAGAGTTCTGCGGCCTTAAATTGCTGGGTGCCTCCTGCAATTCAGCCTCTCGCAGGATGCCTCCCAGACACAAGGTGGCACCAGTGCCAACTTGGTCTGGTTTAAGACTACCATGTGGGTCCTGAAAACTGACACCCAGAACAGTGGCTTCTGAGTTTTGTTTCCCAGGGAAAAAGCCTGTAGAATGGTTCAGGGGCCTGCGGCCTTAAATTGCCGGGTGCCTCCTGGAATTCGACCTCTCGCAGGATGCCTCCCAGATGCAAGGTGGCACCAGTGCCAACTTGGTCTGGTTTAAGACTGCCAAGTGGGTCCTGCAAACTGACACCCAGAACAGTGGCTTCTGAGTTTTGTTTCCCAGGGAAAAAGCCTGTACAATGGTTCAGGGTCCTGCGTCCTTAAATTGCCGGGTGCCTCCTGGAGATCCGCCTCTCGCAGGATTCCTCCCAGACGCAATGTGACACCAGTGCCAACTTGGTCTGGTTTGAGAGTGCCAAGTGGATCCTGCAAACTGACACCCAGAAAAGTGGCTTGTGAGTTTTGTTTCCCAGGGAAAAAGCCTGTATAATGGTTCAGAGGCCTGCGGCCTTCAATTCGAGTGCCTCCTGGAATTGCGCCTCTCGCAGGATGCCTCCAAGACGCAAGGTGGCAACAGTGCCAACTTGGTCTGGTTTGAGTGTGCCAAGTGGGTCCTGCAAACTGACACCCAGAACAGTGGCTTCTGAGTTTTGTTTCCCAGGGAAAAAGCCTGTACAATGGTTCAGAGGCCTACGGCCTTAAATTGCCGGGTGCCTCCTGGAGATCCGCCTCTCGCAGGATGCCTCCCAGACGCAAGGTTGTACCAGTTCCAACTTGGTCTGGTTTAAGAGTGCCAAGTGGGTCCTGAAAACTGACACCCAGAACAGAGACTTGTGAGTTTTGTTTCCCAGGGAAAAAGCCTGTACAATGGTTCAGGGTCCTGCGGCCTTAAATTGCCGGGTGCCCCCTAGAGATCCGCCTCTCGCAGGATGCCTCCCAGACGCAAGGTAACACCAGTGCCAACTTGGTCTGGTTTGAGAGTGCCAAGTGGGTCCTGCAAACTGACACACAGAACAGTGGCTTGTGAGTTTTGTTTCCCAGGGAACAAGCCTGCACAATGGTTCAGGGTCCTCCGGCCTTAAATTGCCGGGTGCCTTCTGGAATTGCACCTCTCGCAGGATGTTTCTCAGACTCTAAGTGGCACCGGTGCCCACTTAGTCTGGTTTGAGACTGCCAAGTGGGTCCTGAAAACTGACACCCAGAACAGTGGCTTCTGAGTTTTGTTTCCTAGAGAAAAAGCCTGTACAACGGTTCACGGGTCTGAGGCCTTAAATTGCCGGGTGCCTCCTGGAATTCGGCCTCTCGCAGGATGCCTCCCAGACGCAAAATGACACCAGTGCCAACTTGGTCTGGTTTAAGAGTTCCAAGTGGGTCCTGCAAACTGACACCCAGAACAGTGGTTTGTTAGTTTTATTTCCCAGGGAAAAAGCCTGTACAATGGTTCAGGGGCCTTAGGCCTTAAATTGCCGGGTGCCTCCTGTAATTCGGCCTCTCGCAAGATGCCTCCCAGACGCAAGATGGCACCAGTTCCAACTTGGTCTGGTTTAAGATTGCCAAGTGGGTCCTGAAAACTGACACCCAGAACAGTGGCTTCTGAGTTTTGTTTCCCAGGGAAAAAGCCTGTACAATGGTTCAGGGTCCTGCGGCCTTAAATTGCCGGGTGCCTCCTGGAGATCCGCCTCTCGCAGGATGCCTCCCAGACGCAAGGTGGCACCAGTTCCAACTTGGTCTGGTTTAAGAGTTCCAAGTGGGTCCTGCAAACTGACACCCAGAACAGTGGTTTGTTAGTTTTATTTCCCAGGGAAAAAGCCTGTACAATGGTTCAGGGGCCTTAGGCCTTAAATTGCCGGGTGCCTCCTGGAATTCGGCCTCTCGCAGGATGCCTCCCAGACAAAAGGTGGCACCAGTGCCAACTTGGTCTGGTTTGAGAGTGTCAAGTGGGTCCTGAAAACTGAAACCCAGTACAGTGGCTTGTGAGTTTTGTTTCCCAGGGAAAAATCCTGTAGAATGGTTCAGGGTCCTGAGGCCTTAAATTGCCGGGTGCCTCCTGGAATTGCACCTCTCGCAGGATGCCTCCTAGACGCAAGGTGGATCCAGTTCCAACTAGTTCTGATTTAAGAGTACCAAGTGGGTCCTGTAAACTGACACCCAGAACCGTGGTTGGTTGGTTTTATTTCCCAGGGAAAAAGCCTGTACAGTGGTTCAGGGGCCTGAGGCCTTAAATTGCCGGGTGCCTCCTGGAATTGCACCTCTCGCAGGATATTTCCCAGACGCAAGGTGGCACCAGTGCCAACTTGGTCTGGTTTGAGAGTGCCAAGTGGGTCCTGCAAACTGACACCCAGAACAGTGGCTTCTGAGTTTTGTTTCCCAGGGAAAAAGCCTTTACAATGGTTCTGCGTAATACCGCCTTAAATAGCCTGGTGACTCCTGGAGATCCGCCTCTCGCAGGATGCCTCCCAGACGCAAAATGACACCAGTGCCAACTTGGTCTGGTTTGAGAGTGCCAAGTGGGTCCTGAAAACTGACACCCAGAACAGTGGCGTCTGAGTTTTGTTTCCCAGGGAAAAAGCCTGTACAATTGTTCAGAGTTCTGCGGCCTTAAATTGCTGGGTGCCTCCTGCAATTCAGCCTCTCGCAGGATGCCTCCCAGACACAAGGTGGCACCAGTGCCAACTTGGTCTGGTTTAAGACTACCATGTGGGTCCTGAAAACTGACACCCAGAACAGTGGCTTCTGAGTTTTGTTTCCCAGGGAAAAAGCCTGTAGAATGGTTCAGGGGCCTGCGGCCTTAAATTGCCGGGTGCCTCCTGGAATTCGACCTCTCGCAGGATGCCTCCCAGATGCAAGGTGGCACCAGTGCCAACTTGGTCTGGTTTAAGACTGCCAAGTGGGTCCTGCAAACTGACACCCAGAACAGTGGCTTCTGAGTTTTGTTTCCCAGGGAAAAAGCCTGTACAATGGTTCAGGGTCCTGCGTCCTTAAATTGCCGGGTGCCTCCTGGAGATCCGCCTCTCGCAGGATTCCTCCCAGACGCAATGTGACACCAGTGCCAACTTGGTCTGGTTTGAGAGTGCCAAGTGGATCCTGCAAACTGACACCCAGAAAAGTGGCTTGTGAGTTTTGTTTCCCAGGGAAAAAGCCTGTATAATGGTTCAGAGGCCTGCGGCCTTCAATTCGAGTGCCTCCTGGAATTGCGCCTCTCGCAGGATGCCTCCAAGACGCAAGGTGGCAACAGTGCCAACTTGGTCTGGTTTGAGTGTGCCAAGTGGGTCCTGCAAACTGACACCCAGAACAGTGGCTTCTGAGTTTTGTTTCCCAGGGAAAAAGCCTGTACAATGGTTCAGGGTCCTTCGGCCTTAAATTGCTGGGTGCCACCTGGAATTGCGCCTTTCGCAGGATGCCTCCCAGACGCAAAATGACACCAGTACCAACTTGGTCTGGTTTGAGGGTGTCAAGTGCGTCCTACAAACTGACACCCAGAACAGTGGCTTCTGAGTTTTGTTTCCCAGGGAAAAAGCCTGTACAATGGTTCAGGGTCCTGCAGCCTTAAATTGCCGGGTGCCTCCTGGAATTGCACCTCTTGCAGGATGCCTCCCAGACGCCAGGTGGCACCAGAGCCATCTTGGTCTGGTTTAAGAGTGCCAAGTGGGTCCTGAAAACTGACACCCAGAACAGTGGCTTGTGAGTTTTGTTTCCCAGGGAAAAAGCCTGTACAATGGTTCAGGGTCCTGCGGCCTTAAATTGCCGGGTGCCCCCAGGAATTCGGCCTCTCGCAGGATGCCTCAAAGACGCAAGGTGGCACCACTACCAACTTGGTCTGGTTTAAGAGTGCCAAGTGGGTCCTGAAAACTGACACCCAGAACAGTGGCTTCTGAGTTTTGTTTCCTAGAGAAAAAGCCTGTACAATGGTTCAGGGGTCTGAGGCCTTAAATTGCCGGGTGCCTCCTGGAGATCCGCCTCTCGCAGGATGCCTCCCAGACGCAAGGTGGCACCAGTGCCAACTTGGTCTGGTTTAAGAGTTCCAAGTGGGTCCTGCAAACTGACACCCAGAACAGTGGCTTCTGCGTTTTGTTTCCCAGGGAAAAAGCCTGTAGAATGGTTCAGGGTCCTGAGGCCTTAAATTGCCGGGTGCCTCCTGGAGATCCGCCTCTCGCAGGATGCCTCCTAGACGCAAAATTACACCAGTGCCAACTTGGTCTAGTTTGAGACTGCCAAGTGGGTCCTGGAAACTGACACCCAGAACAGAGACTTGTGAGTTTTGTTTCCCAGGGAAAAAGCCTGTAAAATTCCTCAGGGTCCTGCGGCCTTAAATTTCCGTGAGCCTCCTGGAATTCGGCCTCTCGCAGGATGCCTCCCAGACGCAAAGTGGCACCAGTGTCATCTTTGTCTGGTTTGAGAGTGCCAAGTGGGTCCTGCAAACTGACACCCAGAACAGTGGCTTGTGAGTTTTGTTTCCCAGGGAACAAGCCTGTACAACAGTCCCGGGTGCTCCGGCCTTAAATTGCCGGGTGCCTCCTTTAATTGCACCTCTCGCAGGATATTTCCCAGACGCAAGGTGGCAACAGTGCCAACGTGGTCTGGTTTGAGAGTGCCAAGTGGCTCCTGAAAACTGACACCCAGAAAAGTGGCTTCTGAGTTTTATTTCCCAGGGAAAAACCTGTACAATGGTTTAGGGTCCAGCGGAAAAAAATTTCCGGGTGCCTCCTGGAATTTGGCCTCTCGCAGGATGCCTCCCAGACGCAAAGTGGCACCAGTGCCAACTTGGTCTGGTTTGAGAGTGCCAAGTGGGTCCTGCAAACTGACACCCAGAACAGTGGCTTCTGAGTTTTGTTTCCCAGGGAAAAAGCCTTGACAATGGTTCAGGGGCCTGAGGCCTTAAATTGCCGAATGCCTCCTGGAATTCGGCCTCTCGCAGGATGCCTCCCAGATGCAAGGTGGCACCAGTGCCAACTTGGTCTGGTTTAAGAGTTCCAAGTGGGTCCTGCAAACTGACACCCAGAACAGTGGCTTCTGAGTTTTGTTTCCCAGGGAAAAAGCCTGTAGAATGGTTCAAGGTCCTGCGGCCTTAAATTGTCGAGTGCCTCCTGGAATTGCACCTCTCGCAGAATGCCTCCCAGACACAAGGTGGCACCAGTGCAAACTTGGTCTGGTTTGAGAGTGCCAAGTGGGTCCTGAAAACTGACACCCAGAACAGTGGCTTGTGAGTTTTGTTTCCCAGGGAAAAAGCCTGTAGAATGCTTCAGGGTCCTGCGGCCTTAAATTGCCGGGTGCCTCCTGGAGATCCGCCTCTCGCAGGATGCCTCACAGACGCAAGATTGTACCAGTTCCAACTTGGTCTGGTTTGAGAGTGCCAAGTGGGTCCTGCATACTGACACCCAGAACAGTGGCTTCTGAGTTTTGTTTCCCAGGGAAAAAGCCTGTACAATGGTTCAGAGACCTGCAGCCTTCAATTGCCGTGTGCCTCCTGGAGATCCGCCTCTCGCAGGATGCCTCCCAGACGCAAGGTTGTACCAGTTCCAACTTGGTCTGGTTTAAGAGTGCCAAGTGGGTCCTGCAAACTGACACCCAGAACAGTGGCTTGTGAGTTTTGTTTCCCAGGGAAAAAGCCTGTACAATGGTTCAGGGTCCTGCGGCCTTTAATTGCCAGGTGCCTTCTGGAATTGCACCTCTCGCAGGATGTTTCTCAGACTCTAAGTGGCACCGGTGCCCACTTAGTCTGGTTTGAGAGTGCCAAGTGGGTCCTGAAAACTGACACCCAGAACAGTGGCTTGTGAGTTTTGTTTCCTAGAGAAAAAGCCTGTACAATGGTTCAGGGGTCTGAGGCCTTAAATTGCCGGGTGCCTCCTGGAATTCGGCCTCTCGCAGGATGCCTCCCAGACGCAAGGTGGCACCAGTTCCAACTTGGTCTGGTTTAAGAGTTCCAAGTGGGTCCTGCAAACTGACACCCAGAACAGTGGTTTGTTAGTTTTCTTTCCCAGGGAAAAAGCCTGTACAATGGTTCCGGGGCCTTAGGCCTTAAATTGCCGGGTGCCTCCTGTAATTCGGCCTCTCGCAAGATGCCTCCCAGACGCAAGATGGCACCAGTTCCAACTTGGTCTGGTTTAAGATTGCCAAGTGGGTCCTGAAAACTGACACCCAGAACAGTGGCTTCTGAGTTTTGTTTCCCAGGGAAAAAGCCTGTACAATGGTTCAGGGTCCTGCGGCCTTTAATTGCCGGGTGCCTCCTGGAGATCCGCCTCTCGCAGGATGCCTCCCAGACGCAAGGTGGCACCAGTTCCAACATGGTCTGGTTTAAGAGTTCCAAATGGGTCCTGCAAACTGACACCCAGAACAGTGGTTTGTTAGTTTTATTTCCCAGGGAAAAAGTCTGTACAATGGTTCAGGGGCCTTAGGCCTTAAATTGCCGGGTGCCTCCTGGAATTCGGCCTCTCGCAGGATGCCTCCCAGACAAAAGGTGGCACCAGTGCCAACTTGGTCTGGTTTGAGAGTGTCAAGTGGGTCCTGAAAACTGAAACCCAGTACAGTGGCTTGTGAGTTTTGTTTCCCAGGGAAAAATCCTGTAGAATGGTTCAGGGTCCTGAGGCCTTAAATTGCCGGGTGCCTCCTGGAATTGCACCTCTCGCAGGATGCCTCCTAGACGCAAGGTGGATCCAGTTCCAACTTGTTCTGGTTTAAGAGTTCCAAGTGGGTCCTGCAAACTGGCACCCAGAACCGTGGTTTGTTAGTTTTATTTCCCAGGGTAAAAGCCTGTACAGTGGTTCAGGGGCCTGAGGCCTTAAATTCCCGGGTGCCTCCTGGAATTGCACCTCTCGCAGGATGCCTCCCAGACGCAAGGTGGCACCAGTGCCAACTTGGTCTGGTTTGAGAGTGCCAAGTGGGTTCTGAAAACTGACACCCAGAACAGTGGCTTGTGAGTTTTGTTTCCCAGGGAACAAGCCTGTACAACAGTCCCGGGTGCTCCGGCCTTAAATTGCCGGGTGCCTCCTTTAATTGCACCTCTCGCAGGATATTTCCCAGACGCAAGGTGGCAACAGTGCCAACGTGGTCTAGTTTGAGAGTGCCAAGTGGCTCCTGAAAACTGACACCCAGAAAAGTGGCTTCTGAGTTTTATTTCCCAGGGAAAAACCTGTACAATGGTTTAGGGTCCAGCGGAAAAAAATTTCCGGGTGCCTCCTGGAATTTGGCCTCTCGCAGGATGCCTCCCAGACGCAAAGTGGCACCAGTGCCAACTTGGTCTGGTTTGAGAGTGCCAAGTGGGTCCTGCAAACTGACACCCAGAACAGTGGCTTCTGAGTTTTGTTTCCCAGGGAAAAAGCCTTTACAATGGTTCAGGGGCCTGAGGCCTTAAATTGCCGAATGCCTCCTGGAATTCGGCCTCTCGCAGGATGCCTCCCAGATGCAAGGTGGCACCAGTGCCAACTTGGTCTGGTTTAAGAGTTCCAAGTGGGTCCTGCAA
Source organism: Fringilla coelebs (assembly GCF_963513975.1). NCBI lineage: Eukaryota > Metazoa > Chordata > Aves > Passeriformes > Fringillidae > Fringilla > Fringilla coelebs. The sequence goes on along the minus strand of NW_028167315.1, from coordinate 105,139 downwards.
ACTGACACCCAGAACAGTGGCTTCTGAGTTTTGTTTCCCAGGGAAAAAGCCTGTAGAATGGTTCAAGGTCCTGCGGCCTTAAATTGTCGAGTGCCTCCTGGAATTGCACCTCTCGCAGGATGCCTCCCAGACACAAGGTGGCACCAGTGCAAACTTGGTCTGGTTTGAGAGTGCCAAGTGGGTCCTGAAAACTGACACCCAGTACAGTGGCTTGTGAGTTTTGTTTCCCAGGGAAAAAGCCTGTAGAATGCTTCAGGGTCCTGCGGCCTTAAATTGCCGGGTGCCTTCTGGAATTGCACCTCTCGCAGGATGCCTCCCAGACGCAAGGTGGCACCAGTGCCAACTTGGTCTGGTTTGAGGGTGTCAAGTGGGTCCTGCAAACTGACACCCAGAACAGTGGCTTCTGAGTTTTGTTTCCCAGGGAAAAAGCCTGTACAATGGTTCAGGGTCCTGCAGCCTTAAATTGCCGGGTGCCTCCTGGAATTGCACCTCTTGCAGGATGCCTCCCAGACGCCAGGTGGCACCAGAGCCATCTTGGTCTGGTTTAAGAGTGCCAAGTGGGTCCTGGAAACTGACACCCAGAACAGTGGCTTGTGAGTTTTGTTTCGAAGGGAAAAAGCCTGTACAATGGTTCAGGGGCCTGCGGACTTAAATTGCCGGGTGCCCCCAGGAATTCGGCCTCTCGCAGGATGCCTCCCAGACGCAAGGTGGCACCAGTTCCATCTTGGTCTGGTTTAAGATTGCCAAGTGGGTCCTGAAAACTGACACCCAGAACAGTGGCTTCTGAGTTTTGTTTCCCAGGGAAAAAGCCTGTACAATGGTTCAGGGTCCTGCGGCCTTTAATTGCCGGGTGCCTCCTGGAGATCCGCCTCTCGCAGGATGCCTCCCAGACGCAAGGTGGCACCAGTGCCAACTTGGTCTGGTTTAAGAGTGCAAAGTGGGTCCTGCAAATTGAAACCCAGAACAGTGGCTTCTGCGTTTTGTTTCCCAGGGAAAAAGCCTGTAGAATGGTTCAGGGTCCTGAGGCCTTAAATTGCCGGGTGCCGCCTGGAGATCCGCCTCTCGCAGGATGCCTCCTAGACGCAAAATTACACCAGTGCCAACTTGGTCTAGTTTGAGACTGCCAAGTGGGTCCTGGAAACTGACACCCAGAACAGAGACTTGTGAGTTTTGTTTCCCAGGGAACAAGCCTGTACAACAGTCCAGGGTGCTCCGGCCTTAAATTGCCGGGTGCCTCCTTTAATTGCACCTCTCGCAGGATATTTCCCAGACGCAAGGTGGCAACAGTGCCAACGTGGTCTGGTTTGAGAGTGCCAAGTGGCTCCTGAAAACTGACACCCAGAAAAGTGGCTTCTGAGTTTTATTTCCCAGGGAAAAACCTGTACAATGGTTTAGGGTCCAGCGGAAAAAAATTTCCGGGTGCCTCCTGGAATTTGGCCTCTCGCAGGATGCCTCCCAGACGCAAAGTGGCACCAGTGCCAACTTGGTCTGGTTTGAGAGTGCCAAGTGGGTCCTGCAAACTGACACCCAGAACAGTGGCTTCTGAGTTTTGTTTCCCAGGGAAAAAGCCTTTACAATGGTTCAGCGTAATACCGCCCTAAATAGCCTGGTGACTTCTGGAGATCAGCCTCTCGCAGGATGCCTCCCAGATGCAAAATGACACCAGTGCAACCTTGGTCTGGTTTAAGACTACCAAGTGGTTCCTAAAAACTGACACCCAGAACAGTGGCTTCTGAGTTTTGTTTCCCAGGGAAAAAGCCTGTACAATGGTTCAGGGGCCTGACGCCTTAAATTGCCGAATGCCTCCTGGAATTCGGCCTCTCGCAGGATGCCTCCCAGATGCAAGGTGGCACCAGTGCCAACTTGGTCTGGTTTAAGAGTTCCAAGTGGGTCCTGCAAACTGACACCCAGAACAGTGGCTTCTGAGTTTTGTTTCCCAGGGAAAAAGCCTGCACAATGGTTCAGGGTCCTCCGGCCTTAAATTGCCGGGTGCCTTCTGGAATTGCACCTCTCGCAGGATGTTTCTCAGACTCTAAGTGGCACTGGTGCCCACTTAGTCTGGTTTGAGAGTGCCAAGTGGGTCCTGAAAACTGACACCCAGAACAGTGGCTTGTGAGTTTTGTTTCCCAGGGAACAATCCAGTACAATGGTTCAAAGGCCTGCGGCCTTAAATTGCCGGGTGCCTCCTGGAATTCGACCTCTCGCAGGATGCCTCCCAGATGCAAGGTGGCACCAGTGCCAACTTGGTCTGGTTTAAGACTTCCAAGTGGGTCCTGCAAACTGACACCCAGTACAGTGGCTTCTGAGTTTTGTTTCCCAGGGAAAAAGCCTGTAGAATGGTTCAGGGTCCTGCGTCCTTAAATTGCCGGGTGCCTCCTGGAGATCCGCCTCTCGCAGGATGCCTCCCAGACGCAAGGTGGCACCAGTTCCAACATGGTCTGGTTTAAGAGTTCCAAATGGATCCTGAAAACTGACACCCAGAACAGTGGCTTGTGAGTTTTGTTTCCCAGGGAAAAAGCCTGTATAATGGTTCAGAGGCCTGCGGCCTTCAATTCGAGTGCCTCCTGGAATTGCGCCTCTCGCAGGATGCCTCCAAGACGCAAGGTGGCAACAGTGCCAACTTGGTCTGGTTTGAGTGTGCCAAGTGGGTCCTGCAAACTGACACCCAGAACAGTGGCTTCTGAGTTTTGTTTCCCAGGGAAAAAGCCTGTACAATGGTTCAGGGTCCTTCGGCCTTAAATTGCTGGGTGCCACCTGGAATTGCGCCTTTCGCAGGATGCCTCCCAGACGCAAAATGACACCAGTGCCAACTTGGTCTGGTTTGAGAGTGCCAAGTGGGTCCTGGAAACTGACACCCAGAACAGTGGCTTGTGAGTTTTGTTTCCCAAGGAAAAAGCCTGTACAATGGTTCAGGGTCCTGCAGCCTTAAATTGCCGGGTGCCTCCTGGAATTGCACCTCTTGCAGGATGCCTCCCAGACGCCAGGTGGCACCAGAGCCATCTTGGTCTGGTTTAAGAGTGCCAAGTGGGTCCTGAAAACTGACACCCAGAACAGTGGCTTGTGAGTTTTGTTTCCCAGGGAAAAAGCCTGTACAATGGTTCAGGGGCCTGCGTTCTTAAATTGCCGGGTGCCCCCAGGAATTCGGCCTCTCGCAGGATGCCTCAAAGACGCAAGGTGGCACCACTACCAACTTGGTCTGGTTTAAGAGTGCCAAGTGGGTCCTGAAAACTGACACCCAGAACAGTGGCTTGTGAGTTTTGTTTCCTAGAGAAAAAGCCTGTAAAATGGTTCAGGGGTCTGAGGCATTAAATTGCCGGGTGCCTCCTGGAATTCGGCCTCTCGCAGGATGCCTCCCAGACGCAAGGTGGCACCAGTTCCAACTTGGTCTGGTTTAAGATTGCCAAGTGGGTCCTGAAAACTGACAGCCAGAACAGTGGCTTCTGAGTTTTGTTTCCCAGGGAAAAAGCCTGTACAATGGTTCAGGGTCCTGCGGCCTTTAATTGCCGGGTGCCTCCTGGAGATCCGCCTCTCGCAGGATGCCTCCCAGACGCAAGGTGGCACCAGTGCCAACTTGGTCTGGTTTAAGAGTGCAAAGTGGGTCCTGCAAACTGAAACCCAGAACAGTGGCTTCTGCGTTTTGTTTCCCAGGGAAAAAGCCTGTAGAATGGTTCAGGGTCCTGAGGCCTTAAATTGCCGGGTGCCTCCTGGAGATCCGCCTCTCGCAGGGTGCCTCCTAGACGCAAAATTACACCAGTGCCAACTTGGTCTAGTTTGAGACTGCCAAGTGGGTCCTGGAAACTGACACCCAGAACAGAGACTTGTGAGTTTTGTTTCCCAGGGTAAAAGCCTGTAAAATTCCTCAGGGTCCTGCGGCCTTAAATTTCCGTGAGCCTCCTGGAATTCGGCCTCTCGCAGGATGCCTCCCAGACGCAAAGTGGTACCAGTGACATCTTGGTCTGGTTTGAGAGTGCCAAGTGGGTCCTGCAAACTGACACCCAGAACAGTGGCTTGTGAGTTTTGTTTCCCAGGGAACAAGCCTGTACAACAGTCCAGGGTGCTCCGGCCTTAAATTGCCGGGTGCCTCCTTTAATTGCACCTCTCGCAGGATATTTCCCAGACGCAAGGTGGCAACAGTGCCAACATGGTCTGGTTTGAGAGTGCCAAGTGGCTCCTGAAAACTGACACCCAGAAAAGTGGCTTCTGAGTTTTATTTCCCAGGGAAAAACCTGTACAAAGGTTTAGGGTCCAGCGGAAAAAAATTTCCGGGTGCCTCCTGGAATTTGGCCTCTCGCAGGATGCCTCCCAGACGCAAAGTGGCACCAGTGCCAACTTGGTCTGGTTTGAGAGTGCCAAGTGGGTCCTGCAAACTGACACCCAGAACAGTGGCTTCTGAGTTTTGTTTCCCAGGGAAAAAGCCTTTACAATGGTTCAGCGTAATACCGCCCTAAATAGCCTGGTGACTTCTGGAGATCAGCCTCTCGCAGGATGCCTCCCAGACGCAAAATGACACCAGTGCCAACTTGGTCTGGTTTAAGACTACCAAGTGGTTCCTAAAAACTGACACCCAGAACAGTGGCTTCTGAGTTTTGTTTCCCAGGGAAAAAGCCTGTACAATGGTTCATGGGCCTGAAGCCTTAAATTGCCGAATGCCTCCTGGAATTCGGCCTCTCGCAGGATGCCTTCCAGATCCAAGGTGGCACCAGTGCCAACTTGGTCTGGTTTAAGAGTGCAAAGTGGGTCCTGCAAACTGAAACCCAGAACAGTGGCTTCTGCGTTTTGTTTCCCAGGGAAAAAGCCTGTAGAATGGTTCAGGGTCCTGAGGCCTTAAATTGCCGGGTGCCTCCTGGAGATCCGCCTCTCGCAGGATGCCTCCTAGACGCAAAATTACACCAGTGCCAACTTGGTCTAGTTTGAGACTGCCAAGTGGGTCCTGGAAACTGACACCCAGAACAGAGACTTGTCAGTTTTGTTTCCCAGGGAAAAAGCCTGTAAAATTCCTCAGGGTCCTGCGGCCTTAAATTTCCGTGACCCTCCTGGAATTCGGCCTCTCGCAGGATGCCTCCCAGACGCAAAGTGGCACCAGTGACATCTTGGTCTGGTTTGAGAGTGCCAAGTGGGTCCTGCAAACTGACACCCAGAACAGTGGCTTGTGAGTTTTGTTTCCCAGGGAACAAGCCTGTACAACAGTCCAGGGTGCTCTGGCCTTAAATTGCCGGGGGCCTCCTTTAATTGCACCTCTCGCAGGATATTTCCCAGACGCAAGGTGGCAACAGTGCCAACATGGTCTGGTTTGAGAGTGCCAAGTGGCTCCTGAAAACTGACACCCAGAAAAGTGGCTTCTGAGTTTTGTTTCCCAGGGAAAAACCTGTACAAAGGTTTAGGGTCCAGCGGAAAAATATTTCCGGGTGCCTCCTGGAATTTGGCCTCTCGCAGGATGCCTCCCAGACGCAAAGTGGCACCAGTGCCAACTTGGTCTGGTTTGAGAGTGCCAAGTGGGTCCTGCAAACTGACACCCAGAACAGTGGCTTCTGAGTTTTGTTTCCCAGGGAAAAAGCCTTTACAATGATTCAGCGTAATACCGCCCTAAATAGCCTGGTGACTTCTGGAGATCAGCCTCTCGCAGGATGCCTCCCAGACGCAAAATGACACCAGTGCCAACTTGGTCTGGTTTAAGACTACCAAGTGGTTCCTAAAAACTGACACCCAGAACAGTGGCTTGTGAGTTTTGTTTCACAGGGAAAAAGCCTGTACAATGGTTCATGGGCCTGAAGCCTTAAATTGCCGAATGCCTCCTGGAATTCGGCCTCTCGCAGGATGCCTCCCAGATGCAAGGTGGCACCAGTGCCAACTTGGTCTGGTTTAAGAGTTCCAAGTGGGTCCTGCAAACTGACACCCAGAACAGTGGCTTGTGAGTTTTGTTTCCCAGGGAACAATCCAGTACAATGGTTCAAAGGCCTGCGGCCTTAAATTGCCGGGTGCCACCTGGAATTGCACCCTCGCAGGATGCCTCCCAGACGAAAGGTGGCACCAGTTCGACTTGGTCTGGTTTAAGAGTGCCACGTGGCTCCTGCAAACGGACACCCAGAACAGTGGCTTGTGAGTTTTGTTTCCCAGGGAAAAAGCCTGTACAATGGTTCAGGGGCCAGCGGACTTCAATTGCCGGGTGCCCCCAGGAATTCGGCCTCTCGCAGGATGCCTCAAAGACGCAAGGTGGCACCAGTTCCAACTTGGTCTGGTTTAAGAGTGCCAAGTGGGTCCTGAAAACTGACACCCAGAACAGTGGCTTGTGAGTTTTGTTTCCTAGAGAAAAAGCCTGTACAATGGTTCAGGGGTCTGAGGCCTTAAATTGCCGGGTGCCTCCTGGAATTCGGCCTCTCGCAGGATGCCTCCCAGACGCAAGGTGGCACCAGTTCCAACTTGGTCTGGTTTAAGAGTTCCAAGTGGGTCCTGCAAACTGACACCCAGAACAGTGGTTTGTTAGTTTTATTTCCCAGGGAAAAAGCCTGTACAATGGTTCAGGGGCCTGCGGCCTTAAATTGTCGGGTGCCTCCTGGAATTCGGCCTCTCGCAGGATGCCTCCCAGACGCAAGGTGGCACCAGTTCCACCTTGGTCTGGTTTAAGAGTGCCAAGTGTGTCCTGAAAACTGACACCCAGAACAGTGGCTTCTCAGTTATGTTTCCCAGGAAAAAATCCTGTAAAATGGTTCAGGGGCCTGAGGCCTTAAATTGCCGGGTACCTCCTGGAATTCGGCCTCTTGCAGGATGCCTCCCAGACGCAAGGTGGCACCAGTGCCAACTTGGTCTGGTTTGAGACTGCCAGGTGGGTTCTGAAAACTGACACCCAGAAAAGTGGCTTCTGAGTTTTGTTTCCCAGAGAAAAAGCCTGTACAATGGTTCAGGGTCCTGCGGCCTTAAATTGCCGGGTGCCTCCTGGAGATCCGCCTCTCGCAAGATGCCTCCCAGACGCAAAGTGAAACCAGGGCCAACTTGGTCAGGTTTGAGAGTGCCAAGTGGGTCCTGCAAACTGACACCCAGAACAGTGGCATCTTAGTTTTGTTTCCCAGAGAAAAAGCCTTTATAATTGTTCAGGGTCCTGAGGCCTTAAATTGCCGGGTGCCTCCTGGAATTGCACCTCTCGCAGGATGCCTCCCAGACGCAAGGTGGCACCAGTTCCAACTTGGTCTGGTTTAAGAGTGCCAAGTGGGTCCTGAAAACTGACACCCAGAACAGTGGCTTCTGAGTTTTGTTTCCCAGGAAAAAAGCCTGTACAATGGTTCAGGGGCCTGAGGCCTTAAATTGCCGGGTGCCTCCTGGAATTGCACATCTCGCAGGATGCCTCCCAGACGCAAGGTGGCACCAGTGCCAACTTGGTCTGGTTTAAGAATGCCAAGTGGGTCCTGCAAACTGACACCCAGAACAGTGGCTTCTGAGTTTTGTTTCCCAGGGAAAAAGCCTGTACAATGGTTCAGGGGCCTGCCCCTTAAATTGCCGGGTGCCTCCTGGAGATCCGCCTCTCGCAGGATGCCTCCCAGACGCAAAATGACACCAGTGCCAACTTGGTCTAGTTTGAGAGTGCCAAGTGGGTCCTGCATACTGACACCCAGAACAGTGGCTTCTGAGTTTTGTTTCCCAGGGAAAAAGCCTGTACAATGGTTCAGAGGCCTGCAGCCTTTAATTGCCGGGTGCCTCCTGGAGATCCGCCTCTCGCAGGATGCCTCCCAGACGCAAAATGACACCAGTGCCAACTTGGTCTAGTTTGAGAGTGCCAAGTGGGTCCTGAAAACTGACACCCAGAACAGTGGCTTCTGAGTTTTGTTTCCCAGGGAAAAAGCCTGTACAATGGTTCAGAGGCCTGCAGCCTTCAATTGCCGGGTGCCTCCTGGAGATCCACCTCTCGCAGGATGCCTCCCAGACGCAAGGTGGCACCAGTGCCAACTTGGTCTGGTTTAAGAGTGCCAAGTGGGTCCTGAAAACTGACACGCAGAACAGAGACTTGTGAGTTTTGTTTCCCAGGGAAAAAGCCTGTACAATGGTTCAGGGTCCTGCGGCCTTAAATTGCTGGGTGCCCCCTAGAGATCTGCCTCTCGCAGGATGCCTCCCAGACGCAAGGTAACACCAGTGCCAACTTGGTCTGGTTTGAGAGTGCCAAGTGGGTCCTGCAAACTGACACCCAGAACAGTGGCTTGTGAGTTTTTTTTCCCAGGGAACAAGCCTGCACAATGGTTCAGGGTCCTCCGGCCTTAAATTGCCGGGTGCCTTCTGGAATTGCACCTCTCGCAGGATGTTTCTCAGACGATAAGTGGCACCGGTGCCCACTTAGTCTGGTTTGAGAGTGCCAAGTAGGTCCTGAAAACTGACACCCAGAACAGTGGCTTGTGAGTTTTGTTTCCCAGGGAACAATCCTGTACAATGGTTCAAAGGCCTGCGGCCTTAAATTGCCGGGTGCCACCTGGAATTGCACCCTCGCAGGATGCCTCCCAGACGAAAGGTGGCACCAGTTCGACTTGGTCTGGTTTAAGAGTGCCACGTGGCTCCTGCAAACGGACACCCAGAACAGTGGCTTGTGAGTTTTGTTTCCCAGGGAAAAAGCCTGTACAATGGTTCATGGGCCTGAAGCCTTAAATTGCCGAATGCCTCCTGGAATTCGGCCTCTCGCAGGATGCCTCCCAGATGCAAGGTGGCACCAGTGCCAACTTGGTCTGGTTTAAGAGTGCACAGTGGGTCCTGCAAACTGAAACCCAGAACAGTGGCTTCTGCGTTTTGTTTCCCAGGGAAAAAGCCTGTAGAATGGTTCAGGGTCCTGAGGCCTTAAATTGCCGGGTGCCTCCTGGAGATCCGCCTCTCGCAGGATGCCTCCTAGACGCAAAATTACACCAGTGCCAACTTGGTCTAGTTTGAGACTGCCAAGTGGGTCCTGGAAACTGACACCCAGAACAGAGACTTGTGAGTTTTGTTTCCCAGGGAAAAAGCCTGTAAAATTCCTCAGGGTCCTGCGGCCTTAAATTTCCGTGAGCCTCCTGGAATTCGGCCTCTCGCAGGATGCCTCCCAGACGCAAAGTGGCACCAGTGACATCTTGGTCTGGTTTGAGAGTGCCAAGTGGGTCCTGCAAACTGACACCCAGAACAGTGGCTTGTGAGTTTTGTTTCCCAGGGAACAAGCCTGTACAACAGTCCAGGGTGCTCCGGCCTTAAATTGCCGGGTGCCTCCTTTAATTGCACCTCTCGCAGGATATTTCCCAGACGCAAGGTGGCAACAGTGCCAACATGGTCTGGTTTGAGAGTGCCAAGTGGCTCCTGAAAACTGACACCCAGAAAAGTGGCTTCTGAGTTTTATTTCCCAGGGAAAAACCTGTACAAAGGTTTAGGGTCCAGCGGAAAAAAATTTCCGGGTGCCTCCTGGAATTTGGCCTCTCGCAGGATGCCTCCCAGACGCAAAGTGGCACCAGTGCCAACTTGGTCTGGTTTGAGAGTGCCAAGTGGGTCCTGCAAACTGACACCCAGAACAGTGGCTTCTGAGTTTTGTTTCCCAGGGAAAAAGCCTTTACAATGGTTCAGCGTAATACCGCCCTAAATAGCCTGGTGACTTCTGGAGATCAGCCTCTCGCAGGATGCCTCCCAGACGCAAAATGACAACAGTGCCAACTTGGTCTGGTTTAAGACTACCAAGTGGTTCCTAAAAACTGACACCCAGAACAGTGGCTTGTGAGTTTTGTTTCCCAGGGAAAAAGCCTGTACAATGGTTCATGGGCCTGAAGCCTTAAATTGCCGAATGCCTCCTGGAATTCGGCCTCTCGCAGGATGCCTCCCAGATGCAAGGTGGCACCAGTGCCAACTTGGTCTGGTTTAAGAGTGCCACGTGGCTCCTGCAAACGGACACCCAGAACAGTGGCTTGTGAGTTTTGTTTCCCAGGGAAAAAGCCTGTACAATGGTTCAGGGGCCAGCGGCCTTCAATTGTTGGGTGCCCCCAGGAATTCGGCCTCTCGCAGGATGCCTCAAAGACGCAAGGTGGCACCAGTTCCAACTTGGTCTGGTTTAAGAGTGCCAAGTGGGTCCTGAAAACTGACACCCAGAACAGTGGCTTGTGAGTTTTGTTTCCTAGAGAAAAAGCCTGTACAATGGTTCAGGGGTCTGAGGCCTTAAATTGCCGGGTGCCTCCTGGAATTCGGCCTCTCGCAGGATGCCTCCCAGACGCAAGATGGCACCAGTTCCAACTTGGTCTGGTTTAAGATTGCCAAGTGGGTCCTGAAAACTGACACCCAGAACAGTGGCTTGTGAGTTTTGTTTCCCAGGGAAAAAGCCTTTACATTGTCCAGCGTAACACAGCATTAAATACCCTGGTGACTCCTGGAATTGCACCTCTCGCAGGATGCCTCCCAGACGCAAGGTGGCACCAGTGCCAACTCTGTCTGGTTTGAGAGTGCCAAGTGGGTCCTGCATACTGACACCCAGAACATAGACTTGTGAGTTTTGTTTCCCAGGGAAAAAGCCTGTACAATTCTTCAGAGTCCTGCGGCCTTAAATTGCCGGGTGCCCCCTGGAATTGCGCCTCTCGCAGGATGCCTCCCAGACGCAAGGTGGCACCAGTACCAACTTGGTCTGGTTTGAGAGTGTCAAGTGGGTCCTGAAAACTGACACCCAGAACAGTGGCTTCTGAGTTTTGTTTCCCAGGGAAAAAGCCTGTACAATGGTTCAGGGTCCTGCAGCCTTAAATTGCCGGGTGCCTCCTGTAATTCGGCCTCTCGCAGGATGCCTCCCAGACGCAAGGCGGCACCAGTGCCAACTTGGTCTGGTTTAAGAGTGCCAAGTGGGTCCTGCAAACTGACACCCAGAACAGTGGCTTCTGTGTTTTGTTTCCCAGGGAAAAAGCCTGTAGAATGGTTCAGGGTCCTGCGGCCTTAAATTGCCGGGTGCCTCCTGGAATTGCGCCTTTCGCAGGATGCCCCTCAGACGCAAAATGACACCAGTGCCAACTTGGTCTGGTTTGAGAGTGCCAAGTGGGTCCTGCAAATTGACACCCAGAACAGTGGCTTCTGAGTTTTGTTTCCCAGGGAAAAAGCCTGTACAATTCTTCAGAGTCCTGCGTCCTTAAATGGCCGGGTGCCTCCTGGAATTGCGCCTCTCGCAGGATGCCTCCCAGACGCAAGGTGGCACCAGTACCAACTTGGTCTCGTTTAAGAGTGCCAAGTGGGTCCTGAAAACTGACACCCAGAACAGTGGCTTGTGAGTTTTGTTTTCCAGGGAAAAAGCCTGTACAATGGTTCAGGGTCCTGCGGCCTTAAATTGCCGGGTGCCTCCTGGAATTGCACCTCTCGCAGGATGCCTCCCAGACGCAAGGTGGCACCAGTTCCAACTTGGTCTGGTCTAAGAGTGCCAAGTGGGTCCTGAAAACTGACACCCAGAACAGTGGCTTGTGAGTTTTGTTTCCCAGGGAAAAAGCCTGTACAATGGTTCAGGGTCCTCCGGCCTTAAATTGCCGGGTGCCTCCTGGAATTGCACCTCTCGCAGGATGCCTCCCAGAGGCAAGGTGGCACCAGTTCCAACTTGGTCTGGTTTAAGAGTTCCAAGTGGGTCCTGCAAACTGACACCCAGAACAGTGGCTTCTGAGTTTTTTTTCCCAGGCAAAAAGCCTTTAAAATTTTTCAGAATTCTGCGGCCCTAAATTGCCGAATGCCTCCTGGAATTCCGCCTCTCGCAGGATGCCTCCCAGACGCAAGGTGGCACCAGTTCCAACTTGATCTGGTTTAAGAGTGCCAAGTGGGTCCTGCAAACTGACACCCAGAACAGTGGCTTCTGAGTTTTGTTTCCCAGGGAAAAAGCCTGTACAATGTTTCAGGGTCCTGCGGCCTTAAATTGCCGGGTGCCTCCTGGAATTGCGTTTTTCGCAGGATGCCTCCCAGACGCAAAATGACACCAGTGCCAACTTGGTCTGGTTTGAGAGTGCCAAGTGGGTCCTGAAAACTGACACCCAGAACAGAGACTTGTGAGTTTTGTTTCCCAGGGAAAAAGCCTGTACAATTCTTCAGAGTCCTGCGGCCTTAAATTGCCGGGTGCCCCCTGGAATTGCGCCTCTCGCAGGATGCCTCCCAGACGCAAGGTGGCACCAGTACCAACTTGGTCTGGTTTGAGAGTGTCAAGTGGGTCCTGAAAACTGACACCCAGAACAGTGGCTTCTGAGTTTTGTTTCCCAGGGAAAAAGCCTGTACAATGGTTCAGGGTCCTGCAGCCTTAAATTGCCGGGTGCCTCCTGGAATTGCGCCTCTCGCAGGATGCCTCCCAGACGCAAGGTGGCACCAGTACCAACTTGGTCTCGTTTGAGAGTGCCAAGTGGGTCCTGCAAACTGACACCCAGAACAGTGGCTTCTGAGTTTTGTTTCCCAGGGAAAAAGCCTGTACAACGGTTCAGGGTCCTGCAGCCTTAAATTGCCGGGTGCCTCCTGGAATTCGGCCTCTCGCAGGATGCCTCCCAGACGCAAGGTGGTACCAATTCTAACTTGGTCTGGTTTAAGAGTGCCAAGTGGGTCCTGAAAACTGACACCCAGAACAGAGACTTGTGAGTTTTGTTTCCCCGGGAAAAAGCCTGTAGAATGGTTCAGGGTTCTGCGGCCTTAAATTGCCTGGTGCCCCTGGAATTCCGCCTCTCGCAGGATGCCTCCCAGACGCAAGGTTGAACCAGAGCCAACTTGGTATGGTTTGAGAGTGTCAAGTGGGTCCTGAAAACTGACACGCAGAACAGTGGCTTCTGAGTTTTGTTTCCCAGGGAAAAAGCCTGTACAATGGTTTATGGTCCGGGGGCCTTAAATTGCCGGGTGCCTCCTGTAATTCAGCCTCTCGCAGGATGCCTCCCAGACGCAAGGCTGCACCAGTTCAAACTTGGTCTCGTTTAAGAGTGCCAAGTGTGTCCTGAAAACTGACACCCAGAACAGTGGCTTGTGAGTTTTGTTTCCCAGGGAAAAAGCCTGTAGAATGGTTAAGGTTCCTGCGGCCTTAAATTGCCGGGTGCCTCCTGGAATTGCACCTCTCGCAGGATGCCTCCCAGACGCAAGGTGGCACCAGTTCCAACTTGGTCTGGTTTAAGAGTGCCAAGTGGGTCCTGAAAACTGACACCTAGAACAGTGGCTTGTGAGTTTTGTTTCCCAGAGAAAAAGCCTGTACGATGGTTCAGGGTCCTGCGGCCTTAAATTGGCGGGTGCCTCCTGGAGATCCGCCTCTCGCAGGATGCCTCCCAGACGCAAAATGACACCAGTGCCAACTTGGTCTGGTTTGAGAGTGCCAAGTGGGTCCTGCAAACTGACACTCAGAACAGAGACTTGTGAGTTTTGTTTCCCAGGGAAAAAGCCTGTACAATTCTTCAGAGTCCTGCAGCCTTAAATTGCCGGGTGCCCCCTGGATATGCGCCTCTCGCAGGATGCCTCCCAGACGCAAGGTGGCACCAGTACCAACTTGGTCTGGTTTGAGAGTGTCAAGTGGGTCCTGAAAACTGACACCCAGAACAGTGGCTTCTGAGTTTTGTTTCCCAGGGAAAAAGCCTGTACAATGGTTCAGGGTCCTGCAGCCTTAAATTGCCGGGTGCCTCCTGGAATTGCACCTCTCGCAGGATGCCTCCCAGACGCCAGGTGGCACCAGAGCCATCTTGGTCTGGTTTAAGAGTGCCAAGTGGGTCCTGAAAACTGACACCCAGAACAGTGGCGTCTGAGTTTTGTTTCCCAGGGAAAAAGCCTTTACAACGGTTCAGGGTCCTGCGTCCTTAAATTGCCGGGTGCCTCCTGTAATTCGGCCTCTCGCAGGATGCCTCCCAGACGCAAGGCGGCACCAGTGCCAACTTGGTCTGGTTTAAGAGTGCCAAGTGGGTCCTGCAAACTGACACCCAGTACAGTGGCTTCTGTGTTTTGTTTCCCAGGGAAAAAGCCTGTAGAATGGTTCAGGGTCCTGCGGCCTTAAATTGCCGGGTGCCTCCTGGAATTGCGCCTTTCGCAGGATGCCTCCCAGACGCAAAATGACACCAGTGCCAACTTGGTCTGGTTTAAGAGTGCCAAGTGGGTCCTGCAAACTGACACCCAGTACAGTGGCTTCTGTGTTTTGTTTCCCAGGGAAAAAGCCTGTAGAATGGTTCAGGGTCCTGCGTCCTTAAATTGCCGGGTGCCTCCTGGAATTGCGCCTCTCGCAGGATGCCTCCCAGACGCAAGGTGGCACCAGTACCAACTTGGTCTCGTTTCAGAGTGCCAAGTGGGTCCTGCAAACTGACACCCAGAACAGTGGCTTGTGAGTTTTGTTTCCCAGGGAAAAAGCCTGTACAATGGTTCAGGGTCCTGCGGCCTTAAATTGCCGGGTGCCTCCTGGAATTGCACCTCTCGCAGGATGCCTCCCAGACGCAAGGTGGCACCAGTGCCAACTTGGTCTGGTTTGAGAGTGCCAAGTGGGTCCTGCAAACTGACACCCAGAACAGTGGCTTCTGAGTTTTGTTTCCCAGGGAAAAAGCCTTTACAATTGTTCAGAGTTCTGCGGCCTTAAATTGCCGAATGCCTCCTGGAATTCGGCCTCTCGCAGGATGCCTCCCAGACGCAAGGTGGCACCAGTGCCAACTTGGTCGGGTTTAAGAGTGTCAAGTGTGTCCTGAAAACTGAAACCCAGTACAGTGGCTTGTGAGTTTTGTTTCCCAGGGAAAAAGCCTGTACAATGGTTCAGGGTCCTCCGGCCTTAAATTGCCGGGTGCCTCCTGGAATTGCACCTCTGGCAGGATGCCTCCCAGACGCCAGGTGGAACCAGGGCACACTTGGTCTTTTTTGAGAGTGCCAGGTTGCTCCTGCAAACTGACACCCAGAACAGTGGCTTCTGAGTTTTGTTTCCCAGGGAAAAACCTGTACAATGGTTTATGGTCCGGGGGCCTTAAATTGCCGGGTGCCTCCTGTAATTCGGCCTCTCGCAGGATGCCTCCCAAACGCAAGGTGGCACCAGTTCCAACTTGGTCTCGTTTAAGAGTGCCAAGTGGGTCCTGAAAACTGACACCCAGAACAGTGGCTTGTGAGTTTTGTTTCCCAGGGAAAAAGCCTGTACAATGGTTCAGGGTCCTGCGGCCTTAAATTGCCGGGTGCCTCCTGGAATTGCACCTCTCGCAGGATGCCTCCCAGACGCAAGGTGGCACCAGTTCCAACTTGGTCTGGTTTAAGAGTTCCAAGTGGGTCCTGCAAACTGACACCCAGAACAGTGGCTTCTGAGTTTTGTTTCCCAGGGAAAAAGCCTTTACAATTGTTCAGAGTTCTGCGGCCTTAAATTGCCGAATGCCTCCTGGAATTCGGCCTCTCGCAGGATGCCTCCCAGACGCAAGGTGGCACCAGTTCCAACTTGATCTGGTTTAAGAGTGCCAAGTGGGTCCTGCAAACTGACACCCAGAACAGTGGCTTCTGAGTTTTGTTTCCCAGGGAAAAAGCCTGTACAATGGTTCAGGGTCCTGCGGCCTTAAATTGCCGGGTGCCTCCTGGAATTGCGTTTTTCGCAGGATGCCTCCCAGACGCAAAATGACACCAGTGTCAACTTGGTCTGGTTTGAGAGTGCCAAGTGGGTCCTGCAAACTGACACCCAGAACAGTGGCTTCTGAGTTTTGTTTCCCAGGGAAAAAGCCTGTACAATGGTTCAGGGTCCTGCAGCCTTAAATTGCCGGGTGCCGCCTGGAATTGCACCTCTCGCAGGATGCCTCCCAGACGCAAGGTGGCACCAGAGCCATCTTGGTCTGGTTTAAGAGTGCCAAGTGGGTCCTGCAAACTGACACCCAGAACAGTGGCTTCTGAGTTTTGTTTCCCAGGGAAAAAGCCTTTACAACGGTTCAGGGTCCTGCGGCCTTAAATTGCCGGGTGCCTCCTGTAATTCGGCCTCTCGCAGGATGCCTCCCAGACGCAAGGCGGCACCAGTGCCAACTTGGTCTGGTTTAAGAGTGCCAAGTGGGTCCTGGAAACTGACACCCAGAACAGTGGCTTGTGAGTTTTGTTTCCCAGGGAAAAAGCCTGTAGAATGGTTCAGGGTCCTGCGGCCTTAAATTGCCGGGTGCCTCCTGGAATTGCACCTCTCGCAGGATGTTTCTCAGACGCAAGGTGGCACCGGTGCCAACTTAGTCTGGTTTGAGAGTGCCAAGTGGGTCCTGAAAACTGACACCCAGAACCGTGGTTTGTTAGTTTTATTTCCCAGGGAAAAAGCCTGTACAGTGGTTCAGAGGCCTGAGGCCTTAAATTGCCGGGTGCCTCCTGGAATTCGGCCTCTCGCAGGATGCCTCCCAGATGCCAGGTGGCACCAGAGCCATCTTGGTCTGGTTTAAGAATGCCAAGTGGGTCCTGAAAACTGACACCCAGAACAGTGGCTTGTTAGTTTTGTTTCCCAGGGAAAAAGCCTTTACAATTGTTCAGAGATCTGCGGCCTTAAATTGCCGGGTGCCTCCTGTAATTCGGCCTCTCGCAGGATGCCTCCCAGACGCAAGGTGGCACCAGTGCCAACTTGGTCTGGTTTGAGAGTGTCAAGTGGGTCCTGAAAACTGACACCCAGTACAGTGGCTTGTGAGTTTTGTTTCCCAAGGAAAAAGCCTGTTGAATGGTTCAGGGTCCTGTGGCCTGAAATTGCCGGGTGCCTCCTGGAATTGCACCTCTCGCAGGATGCCTCCCAGACGCCAGGTGGCACCAGGGCACATTTGGTCTTTTTTGAGAGTGCCAGGTTGCTCCTGCAAACTGACACCCAGAACAGTGGCTTCTGAGTTTTGTTTCCCAGGGAAAAAGCCTGTACAATGGTTCATGGTCCGGGGGCCTTAAATTGCCGGGTGCCTCCTGTAATTCGGCCTCTCGCAGGATGCCTCCCAAACGCAAGGTGGCACCAGTTCCAACTTGGTCTCGTTTAAGAGTGCCAAGTGGGTCCTGAAAACTGACACCCAGAACAGTGGCTTGTGAGTTTTGTTTCCCAGGGAAAAAGCCTGTACAATGGTTCAGGGTCCTGCGGCCTTAAATTGCCGGGTGCCTCCTGAATTGCACCTCTCGCAGGATGCCTCCCAGACGCAAGGTGGCACCAGTTCCAACTTGGTCTGGTTTAAGAGTTCCAAGTGGGTCCTGCAAACTGACACCCAGAACAGTGGCTTCTGAGTTTTGTTTCCCAGGGAAAAAGCCTTTACAATTGTTCAGAGTTCTGCGGCCTTAAATTGCCGAATGCCTCCTGGAATTCGGCCTCTCGCAGGATGCCTCCCAGACGCAAGGCTGCACCAGTTCAAACTTGGTCTCGTTTAAGAGTGCCAAGTGGGTCCTGAAAACTGACACCCAGAACAGTGGCTTCTGAGTTTTGTTTCCCAGGGAAAAAGCCTGTACAATGGTTCAGGGTCCTTCGGCCTTAAATATCCGGGTGCCTCCTGGAATTGCGCCTTTCGCAGGATGCCTCCCAGACGCAAAATGACACCAGTGCCAACTTGGTATGGTTTGAGAGTGCCAAGTGGGTCCTGAAAACTGACACCCAGAACATTGGCTTCTGAGTTTTGTTTCCCAGGGAAAAAGCCTGTACAATTCTTCAGAGTCTTGCGGCCTTAAATTGCCGGGTGCCCCTGGAATTGCGCCTCTCGCAGGATGCCTCCCAGACGCAAGGTGGCACAAGTACCAACTTGGTATGGTTTGAGAGTGTCAAGTGGGTCCTGAAAACTGACACGCAGAACAGTGGCTTGTGAATTTTGTTTCCCAGGGAAAAAGCCTGTACAATGGTTCAGGGTCCTGCAGCCTTAAATTGCCGGGTGCCTCCTGTAATTCGGCCTCTCGCAGGATGCCTCCCAGACGCCAGGTGGCACCAGAGCCATCTTGGTCTGGTTTAAGAGTGCCGAGTGGGTCCTGAAAACTGACACCCAGAACAGTGGCTTGTGAGTTTTGTTTCCCAGGGAAAAAGCCTTTACAACGGTTCAGGGTCCTGAGGCCTTAAATTGCCGGGTGCCTCCTGTAATTCGGCCTCTCGCAGGATGCCTCCCAGACGCAAGGTGGCACCAGTTCCAACTTGGTCTGGTTTAAGAGTGCCAAGTGGGTCCTGAAAACTGACACCCAGAACAGAGACTTGTGAGTTTTGTTTCCCAAGGAAAAAGCCTGTACAATGGTTCAGGGTCCTGCGGCCTTAAATTGCCGGGTGCCTCCTGGAATTGCGTTTTTCGCAGGATGCCTCCCAGACGCAAAATGACACCAGTGTCAACTTGGTCTGGTTTGAGAGTGCCAAGTGGGTCCTGCAAACTGACACCCAGAACAGTGGCTTCTGAGTTTTGTTTCCCAGGGAAAAAGCCTGTACAATGGTTCAGGGTCCTGCAGCCTTAAATTGCCGGGTGCCGCCTGGAATTGCACCTCTCGCAGGATGCCTCCCAGACGCAAGGTGGCACCAGAGCCATCTTGGTCTGGTTTAAGAGTGCCAAGTGGGTCCTGCAAACTGACACCCAGAACAGTGGCTTCTGAGTTTTGTTTCCCAGGGAAAAAGCCTTTACAACGGTTCAGGGTCCTGCGGCCTTAAATTGCCGGGTGCCTCCTGTAATTCGGCCTCTCGCAGGATGCCTCCCAGACGCAAGGCGGCACCAGTGCCAACTTGGTCTGGTTTAAGAGTGCCAAGTGGGTCCTGGAAACTGACACCCAGAACAGTGGCTTGTGAGTTTTGTTTCCCAGGGAAAAAGCCTGTAGAATGGTTCAGGGTCCTGCGGCCTTAAATTGCCGGGTGCCTCCTGGAATTGCACCTCTCGCAGGATGTTTCTCAGACGCAAGGTGGCACCGGTGCCAACTTAGTCTGGTTTGAGAGTGCCAAGTGGGTCCTGAAAACTGACACCCAGAACCGTGGTTTGTTAGTTTTATTTCCCAGGGAAAAAGCCTGTACAGTGGTTCAGAGGCCTGAGGCCTTAAATTGCCGGGTGCCTCCTGGAATTCGGCCTCTCGCAGGATGCCTCCCAGATGCCAGGTGGCACCAGAGCCATCTTGGTCTGGTTTAAGAATGCCAAGTGGGTCCTGAAAACTGACACCCAGAACAGTGGCTTGTTAGTTTTGTTTCCCAGGGAAAAAGCCTTTACAATTGTTCAGAGATCTGCGGCCTTAAATTGCCGGGTGCCTCCTGTAATTCGGCCTCTCGCAGGATGCCTCCCAGACGCAAGGTGGCACCAGTGCCAACTTGGTCTGGTTTGAGAGTGTCAAGTGGGTCCTGAAAACTGACACCCAGTACAGTGGCTTGTGAGTTTTGTTTCCCAAGGAAAAAGCCTGTTGAATGGTTCAGGGTCCTGTGGCCTGAAATTGCCGGGTGCCTCCTGGAATTGCACCTCTCGCAGGATGCCTCCCAGACGCCAGGTGGCACCAGGGCACATTTGGTCTTTTTTGAGAGTGCCAGGTTGCTCCTGCAAACTGACACCCAGAACAGTGGCTTCTGAGTTTTGTTTCCCAGGGAAAAAGCCTGTACAATGGTTCATGGTCCGGGGGCCTTAAATTGCCGGGTGCCTCCTGTAATTCGGCCTCTCGCAGGATGCCTCCCAAACGCAAGGTGGCACCAGTTCCAACTTGGTCTCGTTTAAGAGTGCCAAGTGGGTCCTGAAAACTGACACCCAGAACAGTGGCTTGTGAGTTTTGTTTCCCAGGGAAAAAGCCTGTACAATGGTTCAGGGTCCTGCGGCCTTAAATTGCCGGGTGCCTCCTGAATTGCACCTCTCGCAGGATGCCTCCCAGACGCAAGGTGGCACCAGTTCCAACTTGGTCTGGTTTAAGAGTTCCAAGTGGGTCCTGCAAACTGACACCCAGAACAGTGGCTTCTGAGTTTTGTTTCCCAGGGAAAAAGCCTTTACAATTGTTCAGAGTTCTGCGGCCTTAAATTGCCGAATGCCTCCTGGAATTCGGCCTCTCGCAGGATGCCTCCCAGACGCAAGGCTGCACCAGTTCAAACTTGGTCTCGTTTAAGAGTGCCAAGTGGGTCCTGAAAACTGACACCCAGAACAGTGGCTTCTGAGTTTTGTTTCCCAGGGAAAAAGCCTGTACAATGGTTCAGGGTCCTTCGGCCTTAAATATCCGGGTGCCTCCTGGAATTGCGCCTTTCGCAGGATGCCTCCCAGACGCAAAATGACACCAGTGCCAACTTGGTATGGTTTGAGAGTGCCAAGTGGGTCCTGAAAACTGACACCCAGAACATTGGCTTCTGAGTTTTGTTTCCCAGGGAAAAAGCCTGTACAATTCTTCAGAGTCTTGCGGCCTTAAATTGCCGGGTGCCCCTGGAATTGCGCCTCTCGCAGGATGCCTCCCAGACGCAAGGTGGCACAAGTACCAACTTGGTATGGTTTGAGAGTGTCAAGTGGGTCCTGAAAACTGACACGCAGAACAGTGGCTTGTGAATTTTGTTTCCCAGGGAAAAAGCCTGTACAATGGTTCAGGGTCCTGCAGCCTTAAATTGCCGGGTGCCTCCTGTAATTCGGCCTCTCGCAGGATGCCTCCCAGACGCCAGGTGGCACCAGAGCCATCTTGGTCTGGTTTAAGAGTGCCGAGTGGGTCCTGAAAACTGACACCCAGAACAGTGGCTTGTGAGTTTTGTTTCCCAGGGAAAAAGCCTTTACAACGGTTCAGGGTCCTGAGGCCTTAAATTGCCGGGTGCCTCCTGTAATTCGGCCTCTCGCAGGATGCCTCCCAGACGCAAGGTGGCACCAGTTCCAACTTGGTCTGGTTTAAGAGTGCCAAGTGGGTCCTGAAAACTGACACCCAGAACAGAGACTTGTGAGTTTTGTTTCCCAAGGAAAAAGCCTGTACAATGGTTCAGGGTCCTGCGGCCTTAAATTGCCGGGTGCCTCCTGGAATTGCACCTCTCGCAGGATGCCTCCCAGACGCAAGGTGGCACCAGTGCCAACTTGGTCTGGTTTTAGAGTGCCAAGTGGGTCCTGAAAACTAACACCCAGAACAGTGGCTTGTGAGTTTTGTTTCCCAGGGAAAAAGCCTTTACAATTGTTCAGAGTTCTGCGGCCTTAAATTGCCGAATGCCTCCTGGAATTCGGCCTCTCGCAGGATGCCTCCCAGACGCAAGGTGGCACCAGTGCCAACTTGGTCTGTTTTAAGAGTGTCAAGTGTGTCCTGAAAACTGAAACCCAGTACATTGGCTTGTGAGTTTTGTTTCCCAGGGAAAAAGCCTGTACAATGGTTCAGGGTCCTCCGGCCTTAAATTGCCGGGTGCCTCCTGGAATTGCACCTCTCGCAGGATGCCTCCCAGACGCAAGGCTGCACCAGTTCCAACTTGGTCTGGTTTAAGAGTTCCAAGTGGGTCCTGCAAACTGACACCCAGAACAGTGGCTTCTGAGTTTTGTTTCCCAGGGAAAAAGCCTTTACATCGGTTCAGGGTCCTGCGGCCTTAAATTGCCGGGTGCCTCCTGTAATTCGGCCTCTCGCAGGATGCCTCCCAGACGCAAGGCGGCACCAGTGCCAGCTTGGTCTGGTTTAAGAGTGCCAAGTGGGTCCTGGAAACTGACACCCAGAACAGTGGCTTGTGAGTTTTGTTTCCCAGGGAAAAAGCCTGTACAATGGTTCAGGGTCCTGTGGCCTTAAATTGCCGGGTGCCTCTTGGAGATCCGCCTCTCGCAGGATGCCTCCTAGACGCAAAATTACACCAGTGCCAACTTGGTCTAGTTTGAGAGTGCCAAGTAGGTCCTGAAAACTGACACCCAGAACAGTGGCTTGTGAATTTTGTTTCCCAGGGAAAAAGCCTGTACAATGGTTCAGAGGCCTGCGGCCTTCAATTGCCGTGTGCCTCCTGGAGATCCGCCTCTCGCAGGATGCCTCCCAGACGCAAGGTGGTACCAGTTCCAACTTGGTCTGGTTTAAGAGTGCCAAGTGGGTCCTGAAAACTGACACCCAGAACAGAGACTTGTGAGTTTTGTTTCCCAGGGAAAAAGCCTGTACAATGGTTCAGGGTCCTGCGGCCTTAAATTGCCGGGTGCCTCCTGGAATTGCACCTCTCGCAGGATGTTTCTCAGACGCTAAGTGGCACCGGTGCCCACTTAGTCTGGTTTGAGAGTGCCAAGTGGGTCCTGAAAACTGACACCCAGAACCGTGGTTTGTTAGTTTTATTTCCCAGGGAAAAAGCCTGTACAGTGGTTCAGCGGCCTGAGGCCTTAAATTGCCGAATGCCTCCTGGAATTCGGCCTCTCGCAGGATGCCTCCCAGATGCAAGGTGGCACCAGTGCCAACTTGGTCTGGTTTAAGAGTGCCACGTGGCTCCTGCAAACGGACACCCAGAACAGTGGCTTGTGAGTTTTGTTTCCCAGGGAAAAAGCCTGTACAATGGTTCAGGGGCCAGCGGCCTTGAATTGTTGGGTGCCCCCAGGAATTCGGCCTCTCGCAGGATGCCTCAAAGACGCAAGGTGGCACCAGTTCCAACTTGGTCTGGTTTAAGATTGCCAAGTGGGTCCTGAAAACTGACACCCAGAACAGTGGCTTGTGAGTTTTGTTTCCCAGGGAAAAAGCCTTTACATTGTCCAGCGTAACACAGCATTAAATACCCTGGTGACTCCTGGAATTGCACCTCTCGCAGGATGCCTCCCAGACGCAAGGTGGCACCAGTGCCAACTCTGTCTGGTTTGAGAGTGCCAAGTGGGTCCTGCATACTGACACCCAGAACATAGACTTGTGAGTTTTGTTTCCCAGGGAAAAAGCCTGTACAATTCTTCAGAGTCCTGCGGCCTTAAATTGCCGGGTGCCCCCTGGAATTGCGCCTCTCGCAGGATGCCTCCCAGACGCAAGGTGGCACCAGTACCAACTTGGTCTGGTTTGAGAGTGTCAAGTGGGTCCTGAAAACTGACACCCAGAACAGTGGCTTCTGAGTTTTGTTTCCCAGGGAAAAAGCCTGTACAATGGTTCAGGGTCCTGCAGCCTTAAATTGCCGGGTGCCTCCTGTAATTCGGCCTCTCGCAGGATGCCTCCCAGACGCAAGGCGGCACCAGTGCCAACTTGGTCTGGTTTAAGAGTGCCAAGTGGGTCCTGCAAACTGACACCCAGAACAGTGGCTTCTGTGTTTTGTTTCCCAGGGAAAAAGCCTGTAGAATGGTTCAGGGTCCTGCGGCCTTAAATTGCCGGGTGCCTCCTGGAATTGCGCCTTTCGCAGGATGCCCCTCAGACGCAAAATGACACCAGTGCCAACTTGGTCTGGTTTGAGAGTGCCAAGTGGGTCCTGCAAATTGACACCCAGAACAGTGGCTTCTGAGTTTTGTTTCCCAGGGAAAAAGCCTGTACAATTCTTCAGAGTCCTGCGTCCTTAAATGGCCGGGTGCCTCCTGGAATTGCGCCTCTCGCAGGATGCCTCCCAGACGCAAGGTGGCACCAGTACCAACTTGGTCTCGTTTAAGAGTGCCAAGTGGGTCCTGAAAACTGACACCCAGAACAGTGGCTTGTGAGTTTTGTTTTCCAGGGAAAAAGCCTGTACAATGGTTCAGGGTCCTGCGGCCTTAAATTGCCGGGTGCCTCCTGGAATTGCACCTCTCGCAGGATGCCTCCCAGACGCAAGGTGGCACCAGTTCCAACTTGGTCTGGTTTAAGAGTGCCAAGTGGGTCCTGAAAACTGACACCCAGAACAGTGGCTTGTGAGTTTTGTTTCCCAGGGAAAAAGCCTGTACAATGGTTCAGGGTCCTCCGGCCTTAAATTGCCGGGTGCCTCCTGGAATTGCACCTCTCGCAGGATGCCTCCCAGACGCAAGGTGGCACCAGTTCCAACTTGGTCTGGTTTAAGAGTTCCAAGTGGGTCCTGCAAACTGACACCCAGAACAGTGGCTTCTGAGTTTTTTTTCCCAGGCAAAAAGCCTTTAAAATTTTTCAGAATTCTGCGGCCCTAAATTGCCGAATGGCTCCTGGAATTCCGCCTCTCGCAGGATGCCTTCCAGACGCAAGGTGGCACCAGTTCCAACTTGATCTGGTTTAAGAGTGCCAAGTGGGTCCTGCAAACTGACACCCAGAACAGTGGCTTCTGAGTTTTGTTTCCCAGGGAAAAAGCCTGTACAATGTTTCAGGGTCCTGCGACCTTAAATTGCCGGGTGCCTCCTGGAATTGCGTTTTTCGCAGGATGCCTCCCAGACGCAAAATGACACCAGTGCCAACTTGGTCTGGTTTGAGAGTGCCAAGTGGGTCCTGAAAACTGACACCCAGAACAGAGACTTGTGAGTTTTGTTTCCCAGGGAAAAAGCCTGTACAATTCTTCAGAGTCCTGCGGCCTTAAATTGCCGGGTGCCCCCTGGAATTGCGCCTCTCGCAGGATGCCTCCCAGACGCAAGGTGGCACCAGTACCAACTTGGTCTGGTTTGAGAGTGTCAAGTGGGTCCTGAAAACTGACACCCAGAACAGTGGCTTCTGAGTTTTGTTTCCCAGGGAAAAAGCCTGTACAATGGTTCAGGGTCCCGCAGCCTTAAATTGCCGGGTGCCTCCTGGAATTGCACCTCTCGCAGGATGCCTCCCAGACGCCAGGTGGCACCAGAGCCATCTTGGTCTGGTTTAAGAGTGCCAAGTGGGTCCTGAAAACTGACACCCAGAACAGTGGCGTCTGAGTTTTGTTTCCCAGGGAAAAAGCCTTTACAACGGTTCAGGGGCCTGAGGCCTTAAATTGCCGGGTGCCTCCTGTAATTCGGCCTCTCGCAGGATGCCTCCCAGACGCAAGGCGGCACCAGTGCCAACTTGGTCTGGTTTAAGAGTGCCAAGTGGGTCCTGCAAACTGACACCCAGAACAGTGGCTTCTGTGTTTTGTTTCCCAGGGAAAAAGCCTGTAGAATGGTTCAGGGTCCTTCGGCCTTAAATTGCCGGGTGCCTCCTGGAATTGCGCCTTTCGCAGGATGCCTCCCAGACGCAAAATGACACCAGTGCCAACTTGGTCTGGTTTGAGAGTGCCAAGTGGGTCCTGCAAACTGACACCCAGAACAGTGGCTTCTGAGTTTTGTTTCCCAGGGAAAAAGCCTGTACAATTCTTCAGAGTCCTGCGTCCTTAAATTGCCGGGTGCCTCCTGGAATTGCGCCTCTCGCAGGATGCCTCCCAGACGCAAGGTGGCACCAGTACCAACTTGGTCTCGTTTGAGAGTGCCAAGTGGGTCCTGAAAACTGACACCCAGAACAGTGGCTTCTGAGTTTTGTTTCCCAGGGAAAAAGCCTGTACAACGGTTCAGGGTCCTGCAGCCTTAAATTGCCGGGTGCCTCCTGGAATTCGGCCTCTCGCAGGATGCCTCCCAGACGCAAGGTGGTACCAATTCCAACTTGGTCTGGTTTAAGAGTGCCAAGTGGGTCCTGAAAACTGACACCCAGAACAGAGACTTGTGAGTTTTGTTTCCCAGGGAAAAAGCCTGTAGAATGGTTCAGGGTTCTGCGGCCTTAAATTGCCTGGTGCCCCTGGAATTCCGCCTCTCGCAGGATGCCTCCCAGACGCAAGGTTGAACCAGAGCCAACTTGGTATGGTTTGAGAGTGTCAAGTGGGTCCTGAAAACTGACACGCAGAACAGTGGCTTCTGAGTTTTGTTTCCCAGGGAAAAAGCCTGTACAATGGTTTATGGTCCGGGGGCCTTAAATTGCCGGGTGCCTCCTGTAATTCGGCCTCTCGCAGGATGCCTCCCAGACGCAAGGCTGCACCAGTTCAAACTTGGTCTCGTTTAAGAGTGCCAAGTGTGTCCTGAAAACTGACACCCAGAACAGTGGCTTGTGAGTTTTGTTTCCCAGGGAAAAAGCCTGTAGAATGGTTCAGGTTCCTGCGGCCTTAAATTGCCGGGTGCCTCCTGGAATTGCACCTCTCGCAGGATGCCTCCCAGACGCAAGGTGGCACCAGTTCCAACTTGGTCTGGTTTAAGAGTGCCAAGTGGGTCCTGAAAACTGACACCTAGAACAGTGGCTTGTGAGTTTTGTTTCCCAGAGAAAAAGCCTGTACGATGGTTCAGGGTCCTGCGGCCTTAAATTGGCGGGTGCCTCCTGGAGATCCGCCTCTCGCAGGATGCCTCCCAGACGCAAAATGACACCAGTGCCAACTTGGTCTGGTTTGAGAGTGCCAAGTGGGTCCTGCAAACTGACACCCAGAACAGTGGCTTCTGAGTTTTGTTTCCCAGGGAAAAAGCCTTTACAATTGTTCAGAGTTCTGCGGCCTTAAATTGCCGAATGCCTCCTGGAATTCGGCCTCTCGCAGGATGCCTCCCAAACGCAAGGTGGCACCAGTGCCAACTTGGTCTGGTTTAAGAGTGTCAAGTGTGTCCTGAAAACTGAAACCCAGTACAGTGGCTTGTGAGTTTTGTTTCCCAGGGAAAAAGCCTGTACAATGGTTCAGGGTCCTCCGGCCTTAAATTGCCAGGTGCCTCCTGGAATTGCACCTCTCGCAGGATGCCTCCCAGACGCAAGGTGGCACCAGTTCCAACTTGGTCTGGTTTAAGAGTTCCAAGTGGGTCCTGAAAACTGACACCCAGAACAGTGGCTTCTGAGTTTTGTTTCCCAGGGAAAAAGCCTTTAAAATTTTTCAGGATTCTGCGGCCATAAATTGCCGAATGCCTCCTGGAATTCCGCCTCTCGCAGGATGCCTCCCAGACGCAAGGTGGCACCAGTTCCAACTTGATCTGGTTTAAGAGTGTCAAGTGGGTCCTGCAAACTGACACCCAGAACAGTGGCTTCTGAGTTTTGTTTCCCAGGCAAAAAGCCTGTACAATGTTTCAGGGTCCTGCGGCCTTAAATTGCCGGGTGCCTCCTGGAATTGCGTTTTTCGCAGGATGCCTCCCAGACGCAAAATGACACCAGTGGCAACTTGGTCTGGTTTGAGAGTGCCAAGTGGGTCCTGCAAACTGACACTCAGAACAGAGACTTGTGAGTTTTGTTTCCCAGGGAAAAAGCCTGTACAATTCTTCAGAGTCCTGCAGCCTTAAATTGCCGGGTGCCCCCTGGATATGCGCCTCTCGCAGGATGCCTCCCAGACGCAAGGTGGCACCAGTACCAACTTGGTCTGGTTTGAGAGTGTCAAGTGGGTCCTGAAAACTGACACCCAGAACAGTGGCTTCTGAGTTTTGTTTCCCAGGGAAAAAGCCTGTACAATGGTTCAGGGTCCTGCAGCCTTAAATTGCCGGGTGCCTCCTGGAATTGCACCTCTCGCAGGATGCCTCCCAGACGCCAGGTGGCACCAGAGCCATCTTGGTCTAGTTTAAGAGTGCCAAGTGGGTCCTGAAAACTGACACCCAGAACAGTGGCGTCTGAGTTTTGTTTCCCAGGGAAAAAGCCTTTACAACGGTTCAGGGTCCTGCGTCCTTAAATTGCCGGGTGCCTCCTGTAATTCGGCCTCTCGCAGGATGCCTCCCAGACGCAAGGCGGCACCAGTGCCAACTTGGTCTGGTTTAAGAGTGCCAAGTGGGTCCTGCAAACTGACACCCAGTACAGTGGCTTCTGTGTTTTGTTTCCCAGGGAAAAAGCCTGTAGAATGGTTCAGGGTCCTGCGGCCTTAAATTGCCGGGTGCCTCCTGGAATTGCGCCTTTCGCAGGATGCCTCCCAGACGCAAAATGACACCAGTGCCAACTTGGTCTGGTTTCAGAGTGCCAAGTGGGTCCTGCAAACTGACACCCAGAACAGTGGCTTCTGAGTTTTGTTTCCCAGGGAAAAAGCCTGTACAATTCTTCAGAGTCCTGTGTCCTTAAATTGCCGGGTGCCTCCTGGAATTGCGCCTCTCGCAGGATGCCTCCCAGACGCAAGGTGGCACCAGTACCAACTTGGTCTCGTTTAAGAGTGCCAAGTGGGTCCTGCAAACTGACACCCAGAACAGTGGCTTGTGAGTTTTGTTTCCCAGGGAAAAAGCCTGTACAATGGTTCAGGGTCCTGCGGCCTTAAATTGCCGGGTGCCTCCTGGAATTGCACCTCTCGCAGGATGCCTCCCAGACGCAAGGTGGCACCAGTGCCAACTTGGTCTGGTTTGAGAGTGCCAAGTGGGTCCTGAAAACTGACACCCAGAACAGTGGCTTGTGAGTTTTGTTTCCCAGGGAAAAAGCCTTTACAATTGTTCAGAGTTCTGCGGCCTTAAATTGCCGAATGCCTCCTGGAATTCGGCCTCTCGCAGGATGCCTCCCAGACGCAAGGTGGCACCAGTGCCAACTTGGTCTGGTTTAAGAGTGTCAAGTGTGTCCTGAAAACTGAAACCCAGTACAGTGGCTTGTGAGTTTTGTTTCCCAGGGAAAAAGCCTGTACAATGGTTCAGGGTCCTCCGGCCTTAAATTGCCGGGTGCCTCCTGGAATTGCACCTCTGGCAGGATGCCTCCCAGACGCCAGGTGGAACCAGGGCACACTTGGTCTTTTTTGAGAGTGCCAGGTTGCTCCTGCAAACTGACACCCAGAACAGTGGCTTCTGAGTTTTGTTTCCCAGGGAAAAACCTGTACAATGGTTTATGGTCCGGGGGCCTTAAATTGCCGGGTGCCTCCTGTAATTCGGCCTCTCGCAGGATGCCTCCCAAACGCAAGGTGGCACCAGTTCCAACTTGGTCTCGTTTAAGAGTGCCAAGTGGGTCCTGAAAACTGACACCCAGAACAGTGGCTTGTGAGTTTTGTTTCCCAGGGAAAAAGCCTGTACAATGGTTCAGGGTCCTCCGGCCTTAAATTGCCGGGTGCCTCCTGGAATTGCGCCTCTCGCAGGATGCCTCCCAGACGCAAGGTGGCACCAGTACCAACTTGGTCTCGTTTGAGAGTGCCAAGTGGGTCCTGAAAACTGACACCCAGAACAGTGGCTTCTGAGTTTTGTTTCCCAGGGAAAAAGCCTGTACAACGGTTCAGGGTCCTGCAGCCTTAAATTGCCGGGTGCCTCCTGGAATTCGGCCTCTCGCAGGATGCCTCCCAGACGCAAGGTGGTACCAATTCCAACTTGGTCTGGTTTAAGAGTGCCAAGTGGGTCCTGAAAACTGACACCCAGAACAGAGACTTGTGAGTTTTGTTTCCCAGGGAAAAAGCCTGTAGAATGGTTCAGGGTTCTGCGGCCTTAAATTGCCTGGTGCCCCTGGAATTCCGCCTCTCGCAGGATGCCTCCCAGACGCAAGGTTGAACCAGAGCCAACTTGGTATGGTTTGAGAGTGTCAAGTGGGTCCTGAAAACTGACACGCAGAACAGTGGCTTCTGAGTTTTGTTTCCCAGGGAAAAAGCCTGTACAATGGTTTATGGTCCGGGGGCCTTAAATTGCCGGGTGCCTCCTGTAATTCGGCCTCTCGCAGGATGCCTCCCAGACGCAAGGCTGCACCAGTTCAAACTTGGTCTCGTTTAAGAGTGCCAAGTGTGTCCTGAAAACTGACACCCAGAACAGTGGCTTGTGAGTTTTGTTTCCCAGGGAAAAAGCCTGTAGAATGGTTCAGGTTCCTGCGGCCTTAAATTGCCGGGTGCCTCCTGGAATTGCACCTCTCGCAGGATGCCTCCCAGACGCAAGGTGGCACCAGTTCCAACTTGGTCTGGTTTAAGAGTGCCAAGTGGGTCCTGAAAACTGACACCTAGAACAGTGGCTTGTGAGTTTTGTTTCCCAGAGAAAAAGCCTGTACGATGGTTCAGGGTCCTGCGGCCTTAAATTGGCGGGTGCCTCCTGGAGATCCGCCTCTCGCAGGATGCCTCCCAGACGCAAAATGACACCAGTGCCAACTTGGTCTGGTTTGAGAGTGCCAAGTGGGTCCTGCAAACTGACACCCAGAACAGTGGCTTCTGAGTTTTGTTTCCCAGGGAAAAAGCCTTTACAATTGTTCAGAGTTCTGCGGCCTTAAATTGCCGAATGCCTCCTGGAATTCGGCCTCTCGCAGGATGCCTCCCAAACGCAAGGTGGCACCAGTGCCAACTTGGTCTGGTTTAAGAGTGTCAAGTGTGTCCTGAAAACTGAAACCCAGTACAGTGGCTTGTGAGTTTTGTTTCCCAGGGAAAAAGCCTGTACAATGGTTCAGGGTCCTCCGGCCTTAAATTGCCAGGTGCCTCCTGGAATTGCACCTCTCGCAGGATGCCTCCCAGACGCAAGGTGGCACCAGTTCCAACTTGGTCTGGTTTAAGAGTTCCAAGTGGGTCCTGAAAACTGACACCCAGAACAGTGGCTTCTGAGTTTTGTTTCCCAGGGAAAAAGCCTTTAAAATTTTTCAGGATTCTGCGGCCATAAATTGCCGAATGCCTCCTGGAATTCCGCCTCTCGCAGGATGCCTCCCAGACGCAAGGTGGCACCAGTTCCAACTTGATCTGGTTTAAGAGTGTCAAGTGGGTCCTGCAAACTGACACCCAGAACAGTGGCTTCTGAGTTTTGTTTCCCAGGCAAAAAGCCTGTACAATGTTTCAGGGTCCTGCGGCCTTAAATTGCCGGGTGCCTCCTGGAATTGCGTTTTTCGCAGGATGCCTCCCAGACGCAAAATGACACCAGTGGCAACTTGGTCTGGTTTGAGAGTGCCAAGTGGGTCCTGCAAACTGACACTCAGAACAGAGACTTGTGAGTTTTGTTTCCCAGGGAAAAAGCCTGTACAATTCTTCAGAGTCCTGCAGCCTTAAATTGCCGGGTGCCCCCTGGATATGCGCCTCTCGCAGGATGCCTCCCAGACGCAAGGTGGCACCAGTACCAACTTGGTCTGGTTTGAGAGTGTCAAGTGGGTCCTGAAAACTGACACCCAGAACAGTGGCTTCTGAGTTTTGTTTCCCAGGGAAAAAGCCTGTACAATGGTTCAGGGTCCTGCAGCCTTAAATTGCCGGGTGCCTCCTGGAATTGCACCTCTCGCAGGATGCCTCCCAGACGCCAGGTGGCACCAGAGCCATCTTGGTCTAGTTTAAGAGTGCCAAGTGGGTCCTGAAAACTGACACCCAGAACAGTGGCGTCTGAGTTTTGTTTCCCAGGGAAAAAGCCTTTACAACGGTTCAGGGTCCTGCGTCCTTAAATTGCCGGGTGCCTCCTGTAATTCGGCCTCTCGCAGGATGCCTCCCAGACGCAAGGCGGCACCAGTGCCAACTTGGTCTGGTTTAAGAGTGCCAAGTGGGTCCTGCAAACTGACACCCAGTACAGTGGCTTCTGTGTTTTGTTTCCCAGGGAAAAAGCCTGTAGAATGGTTCAGGGTCCTGCGGCCTTAAATTGCCGGGTGCCTCCTGGAATTGCGCCTTTCGCAGGATGCCTCCCAGACGCAAAATGACACCAGTGCCAACTTGGTCTGGTTTCAGAGTGCCAAGTGGGTCCTGCAAACTGACACCCAGAACAGTGGCTTCTGAGTTTTGTTTCCCAGGGAAAAAGCCTGTACAATTCTTCAGAGTCCTGTGTCCTTAAATTGCCGGGTGCCTCCTGGAATTGCGCCTCTCGCAGGATGCCTCCCAGACGCAAGGTGGCACCAGTACCAACTTGGTCTCGTTTAAGAGTGCCAAGTGGGTCCTGCAAACTGACACCCAGAACAGTGGCTTGTGAGTTTTGTTTCCCAGGGAAAAAGCCTGTACAATGGTTCAGGGTCCTGCGGCCTTAAATTGCCGGGTGCCTCCTGGAATTGCACCTCTCGCAGGATGCCTCCCAGACGCAAGGTGGCACCAGTGCCAACTTGGTCTGGTTTGAGAGTGCCAAGTGGGTCCTGAAAACTGACACCCAGAACAGTGGCTTGTGAGTTTTGTTTCCCAGGGAAAAAGCCTTTACAATTGTTCAGAGTTCTGCGGCCTTAAATTGCCGAATGCCTCCTGGAATTCGGCCTCTCGCAGGATGCCTCCCAGACGCAAGGTGGCACCAGTGCCAACTTGGTCTGGTTTAAGAGTGTCAAGTGTGTCCTGAAAACTGAAACCCAGTACAGTGGCTTGTGAGTTTTGTTTCCCAGGGAAAAAGCCTGTACAATGGTTCAGGGTCCTCCGGCCTTAAATTGCCGGGTGCCTCCTGGAATTGCACCTCTGGCAGGATGCCTCCCAGACGCCAGGTGGAACCAGGGCACACTTGGTCTTTTTTGAGAGTGCCAGGTTGCTCCTGCAAACTGACACCCAGAACAGTGGCTTCTGAGTTTTGTTTCCCAGGGAAAAACCTGTACAATGGTTTATGGTCCGGGGGCCTTAAATTGCCGGGTGCCTCCTGTAATTCGGCCTCTCGCAGGATGCCTCCCAAACGCAAGGTGGCACCAGTTCCAACTTGGTCTCGTTTAAGAGTGCCAAGTGGGTCCTGAAAACTGACACCCAGAACAGTGGCTTGTGAGTTTTGTTTCCCAGGGAAAAAGCCTGTACAATGGTTCAGGGTCCTCCGGCCTTAAATTGCCGGGTGCCTCCTGGAATTGCACCTCTCGCAGGATGCCTCCCAGACGCAAGGTGGCACCAGTTCCAACTTGGTCTGGTTTAAGAGTTCCAAGTGGGTCCTGCAAACTGACACCCAGAACAGTGGCTTCTGAGTTTTGTTTCCCAGGGAAAAAGCCTTTACAATTGTTCAGAGTTCTGCGGCCTTAAATTGCCGAATGCCTCCTGGAATTCGGCCTCTCGCAGGATGCCTCCCAGACGCAAGGTGGCACCAGTTCCAACTTGATCTGGTTTAAGAGTGCCAAGTGGGTCCTGCAAACTGACACCCAGAACAGTGGCTTCTGAGTTTTGTTTCCCAGGGAAAAAGCCTGTACAATGGTTCAGGGTCCTGCGGCCTTAAATTGCCGGGTGCCTCCTGGAATTGCGTTTTTCGCAGGATGCCTCCCAGACGCAAAATGACACCAGTGTCAACTTGGTCTGGTTTGAGAGTGCCAAGTGGGTCCTGCAAACTGACACCCAGAACAGTGGCTTCTGAGTTTTGTTTCCCAGGGAAAAAGCCTGTACAATGGTTCAGGGTCCTGCAGCCTTAAATTGCCGGGTGCCTCCTGGAATTGCACCTCTCGCAGGATGCCTCCCAGACGCCAGGTGGCACCAGGGCACATTTGGTCTTTTTTGAGAGTGCCAGGTTGCTCCTGCAAACTGACACCCAGAACAGTGGCTTCTGAGTTTTGTTTCCCAGGGAAAAAGCCTGTACAATGGTTCATGGTCCGGGGGCCTTAAATTGCCGGGTGCCTCCTGTAATTCGGCCTCTCGCAGGATGCCTCCCAGACGCAAGGCGGCACCAGTGCCAACTTGGTCTGGTTTAAGAGTGCCAAGTGGGTCCTGGAAACTGACACCCAGAACAGTGGCTTGTGAGTTTTGTTTCCCAGGGAAAAAGCCTGTACAATGGTTCAGGGTCCTGCGGCCTTAAATTGCCGGGTGCCTCCTGGAATTGCACCTCTCGCAGGATGTTTCTCAGACGCAAGGTGGCACCGGTGCCAACTTAGTCTGGTTTGAGAGTGCCAAGTGGGTCCTGAAAACTGACACCCAGAACCGTGGTTTGTTAGTTTTATTTCCCAGGGAAAAAGCCTGTACAGTGGTTCAGAGGCCTGAGGCCTTAAATTGCCGGGTGCCTCCTGGAATTCGGCCTCTCGCAGGATGCCTCCCAGATGCCAGGTGGCACCAGAGCCATCTTGGTCTGGTTTAAGAATGCCAAGTGGGTCCTGAAAACTGACACCCAGAACAGTGGCTTGTTAGTTTTGTTTCCCAGGGAAAAAGCCTTTACAATTGTTCAGAGATCTGCGGCCTTAAATTGCCGGGTGCCTCCTGTAATTCGGCCTCTCGCAGGATGCCTCCCAGACGCAAGGTGGCACCAGTGCCAACTTGGTCTGGTTTGAGAGTGTCAAGTGGGTCCTGAAAACTGACACCCAGTACAGTGGCTTGTGAGTTTTGTTTCCCAAGGAAAAAGCCTGTTGAATGGTTCAGGGTCCTGTGGCCTGAAATTGCCGGGTGCCTCCTGGAATTGCACCTCTCGCAGGATGCCTCCCAGACGCCAGGTGGCACCAGGGCACATTTGGTCTTTTTTGAGAGTGCCAGGTTGCTCCTGCAAACTGACACCCAGAACAGTGGCTTCTGAGTTTTGTTTCCCAGGGAAAAAGCCTGTACAATGGTTCATGGTCCGGGGGCCTTAAATTGCCGGGTGCCTCCTGTAATTCGGCCTCTCGCAGGATGCCTCCCAAACGCAAGGTGGCACCAGTTCCAACTTGGTCTCGTTTAAGAGTGCCAAGTGGGTCCTGAAAACTGACACCCAGAACAGTGGCTTGTGAGTTTTGTTTCCCAGGGAAAAAGCCTGTACAATGGTTCAGGGTCCTGCGGCCTTAAATTGCCGGGTGCCTCCTGAATTGCACCTCTCGCAGGATGCCTCCCAGACGCAAGGTGGCACCAGTTCCAACTTGGTCTGGTTTAAGAGTTCCAAGTGGGTCCTGCAAACTGACACCCAGAACAGTGGCTTCTGAGTTTTGTTTCCCAGGGAAAAAGCCTTTACAATTGTTCAGAGTTCTGCGGCCTTAAATTGCCGAATGCCTCCTGGAATTCGGCCTCTCGCAGGATGCCTCCCAGACGCAAGGCTGCACCAGTTCAAACTTGGTCTCGTTTAAGAGTGCCAAGTGGGTCCTGAAAACTGACACCCAGAACAGTGGCTTCTGAGTTTTGTTTCCCAGGGAAAAAGCCTGTACAATGGTTCAGGGTCCTTCGGCCTTAAATATCCGGGTGCCTCCTGGAATTGCGCCTTTCGCAGGATGCCTCCCAGACGCAAGGTGGCACAAGTACCAACTTGGTATGGTTTGAGAGTGTCAAGTGGGTCCTGAAAACTGACACGCAGAACAGTGGCTTGTGAATTTTGTTTCCCAGGGAAAA
This sequence comes from Fringilla coelebs, assembly GCF_963513975.1. NCBI lineage: Eukaryota > Metazoa > Chordata > Aves > Passeriformes > Fringillidae > Fringilla > Fringilla coelebs. The sequence continues at coordinate 70,536 of NW_028167315.1, read as the reverse complement.
AGCCTGTACAATGGTTCAGGGTCCTGCAGCCTTAAATTGCCGGGTGCCTCCTGGAATTCGGCCTCTCGCAGGATGCCTCCCAGACGCCAGGTGGCACCAGAGCCATCATGGTCTGGTTTAAGAGTGCCGAGTGGGTCCTGAAAACTGACACCCAGAACAGAGACTTGTGAGTTTTGTTTCCCAAGGAAAAAGCCTGTACAATGGTTCAGGGTCCTGCGGCCTTAAATTGCCGGGTGCCTCCTGGAATTGCACCTCTCGCAGGATGCCTCCCAGACGCAAGGTGGCACCCGTGCCAACTTGGTCTGGTTTTAGAGTGCCAAGTGGGTCCTGAAAACTAACACCCAGAACAGTGGCTTGTGAGTTTTGTTTCCCAGGGAAAAAGCCTTTACAATTGTTCAGAGTTCTGCGGCCTTAAATTGCCGAATGCCTCCTGGAATTCGGCCTCTCGCAGGATGCCTCCCAGACGCAAGGTGGCACCAGTGCCAACTTGGTCTGTTTTAAGAGTGTCAAGTGTGTCCTGAAAACTGAAACCCAGTACATTGGCTTGTGAGTTTTGTTTCCCAGGGAAAAAGCCTGTACAATGGTTCAGGGTCCTGCGGCCTTAAATTGCCGGGTGCCTCCTGGAATTGCGCCTCTCGCAGGATGCCTCCCAGACGCAAGGTGGCACCAGTGCCAACTTGGTCTGGTTTAAGAGTGTCAAGTGGGTCCTGAAAACTGACACCCAGAACAGTGGCTTCTGAGTTTTGTTTCCCAGGGAAAAAGCCTGTACAATGGTTCAGGGTCCTGCGGCCTTAAATTGCCGGGTGCCTCCTGTAATTCGGCCTCTCGCAGGATGCCTCCCAGACGCAAGGCGGCACCAGTGCCAGCTTGGTCTGGTTTAAGAGTGCCAAGTGGGTCCTGGAAACTGACACCCAGAACAGTGGCTTGTGAGTTTTGTTTCCCAGGGAAAAAGCCTGTAGAATGGTTCAGGGTCCTCTGGCCTTAAATTGCCGGGTGCCTCCTGGAGATCCGCCTCTCGCAGGATGCCTCCTAGACGCAAAATTACACCAGTGCCAACTTGGTCTAGTTTGAGAGTGCCAAGTAGGTCCTGAAAACTGACACCCAGAACAGTGGCTTGTGAATTTTGTTTCCCAGGGAAAAAGCCTGTACAATGGTTCAGAGGCCTGCGGCCTTCAATTGCCGGGTGCCTCCTGGAGATCCGCCTCTCGCAGGATGCCTCCCAGACGCAAGGTGGTACCAGTTCCAACTTGGTCTGGTTTAAGAGTGCCAAGTGGGTCCTGAAAACTGACACCCAGAACAGAGACTTGTGAGTTTTGTTTCCCAGGGAAAAAGCCTGTACAATGGTTCAGGGTCCTGCGGCCTTAAATTGCCGGGTGCCTCCTGGAATTGCACCTCTCGCAGGATGTTTCTCAGACGCTAAGTGGCACCGGTGCCCACTTAGTCTGGTTTGAGAGTGCCAAGTGGGTCCTGAAAACTGACACCCAGAACCGTGGTTTGTTAGTTTTATTTCCCAGGGAAAAAGCCTGTACAGTGGTTCAGCGGCCTGAGGCCTTAAATTGCCGGGTGCCTCCTGGAATTCGGCCTCTCGCAGGATGCCTCCCCGATGCCAGGTGGCACCAGAGCCATCTTGGTCTGGTTTAAGAATGCCAAGTGGGTCCTGAAAACTGACACCCAGAACATTGGCTTGTTAGTTTTGTTTCCCAGGGAAAAAGCCTGTACAATGGTTCAGGGTCCTGCGGCCTTAAATTGCCGGGTGCCCCTGGAATTCCGCCTCTCGCAGGATGCCTCCCAGACGCAAGGTTGAACCAGAGCCAACTTGGTCTTGTTTGAGAGTGCCAAGTGGGTCCTGAAAACTGACACCCAGAACAGTGGCTTGTGAGTTTTGTTTCCCAGGGAAAAAGCCTGTACAATGGTTTATGGTCCGGGGGCCTTAAATTGCCGGGTGCCTCCTGTAATTCGGACTCTCGCAGGATGCCTCCCAGACGCAAGGCTGCACCAGTTCAAACTTGGTCTCGTTTAAGAGTGCCAAGTGGGTCCTGAAAACTGACACCCAGAACAGTGGCTTGTGAGTTTTGTTTCCCAGGGAAAAAGCCTGTAGAATGGTTCAGGGTCCTGCGGCCTTAAATTGCCGGGTGCCTCCTGGAATTCGGCCTCTCGCAGGATGCCTCCCAGACGCAAGGTGGCACCAGTTCCAACTTGGTCTGGTTTAAGAGTGCCAAGTGGGTCCTGAAAACTGACACCCAGAACAGTGGCTTGTGAGTTTTGTTTCCCAGGGAAAAAGCCTTTACAATTGTTCAGGGTTCTGAGGGCTTAAATTGCCGGGTGCCTCCTGGAATTGCGCCTTACGCAGGATGCCTCCCAGACGCAAGGTGGCACAAGTGTCAACTTGGTCTGGTTTGAGAGTGTCAAGTGGCTCCTGAAAACTGACACCCAGAACAGTAGCTTGTGAGTTTTATTTCCCAGGGAAAAAGTCTGTACAATAGTTCAGGGGTCTGAGGCCTTAAATTGCCGGGTGCCACCTGTAATTCGGCCTCTCGCAGGATGCCTCCCAGACGCAAGGTGGCACCAGTGCCAACTTGGTCTGGTTTGAGAGTGTCAAGTGGGTCCTGAAAACTGACACCCAGTACAGTGGCTTGTGAGTTTTGTTTCCCAAGGAAAAAGCCTGTACAATGGTTCAGGGTCCTGCGGCCTGAAATTGCCGGGTGCCTCCTGGAATTGCACCTCTCGAAAGATGCCTCCACGACGCCAGGCGGCACCAGGGCACACTTGGTCTTTTTTGAGAGTGCCAGGTTGCTCCTGCAAACTGACACCCAGAACAGTGGCTTCTGAGTTTTGTTTCCCAGGGAAAAAGCCTGTACAATTGTTCAGAGTTCTGCGGCCTTAAATTACCGAATGCCTCCTGGAATTCGGCCTCTCGCAGGATGCCTCCCAGACGCAAGGTGGCACCAGTGCCAACTTCGTCTGGTTTAAGAGTGCCAAGTGGTTCCTGAAAACTGACACCCAGAACAGTGGCTTGTGAGTTTTGTTTTCCAGGGAAAAAGCCTGTAGAATGGTTCAGGGTCCTGCGGCCTTAAATTGCCGGGTGCCTCCTGGAATTCGGCCTCTCGCAGGATGCCTCCCAGACGCAAGGTGGCACCAGTGCCAACTTGGTCTGGTTTAAGAGTGCCAAGTGGGTCCTGAAAACTGACACCCAGAACAGTGGCTTGTGAGTTTTGTTTCCCAGGGAAAAAGCCTGTACAATGGTTCAGGGTCCTGCGGCCTTAAATTGCCGGGTGCCTCCTGGAATTGCACCTCTCGCAGGATGCCTCCCAGACGCAAGGTGGCACCAGTGCCAACTTGGTCTGGTTTGAGAGTGCCAAGTGGGTCCTGAAAACTGACACCCAGAACAGTGGCTTCTGAGTTTTGTTTCCCAGGGAAAAAGCCTTTACAATTGTTCAGAGTTCTGCGGCCTTAAATTGCCGAATGCCTCCTGGAATTCGGCCTCTCGCAGGATGCCTCCCAGACGCATGGTGGCACCAGTGCCAACTTGGTCTGGTTTAAGAGTGTCAAGTGTGTCCTGAAAACTGAAACCCAGTACAGTGGCTTGTGAGTTTTGTTTCCCAGGGAAAAAGCCTGTACAATGGTTCATGGTCCTCCGGCCTTAAATTGCCGGGTGCCGCCTGGAATTGCACCTCTCGCAGGATGCCTCCCAGACGCCAGGTGGCACCAGAGCCATCTTGGTCTGGTTTAAGAGTGCCAAGTGGGTCCTGAAAACTGACACCCAGAACCGTGGTTTGTTAGTGTTATTTCCCAGGGAAAAAGCCTGTACAGTGGTTCAGCGGCCTGAGGCCTTAAATTCCCGGGTGCCTCCTGGAATTCGGTCTCTCGCAGGATGCCTCCCAGACGCAAGGTTGAACCAGAGCCATCTTGGTCTTGTTTGAGAGTGCGAAGTGGGTCCTGAAAACTGACACCCAGAACAGTGGCTTCTGAGTTTTGTTTCCCAGGGAAAAAGCCTGTACAATGGTTTATGGTCCGGGGGCCTTAAATTGCCGGGTGCCTCCTGTAATTCGGCCTCTCGCAGGATGCCTCCCAGACGCAAGGCTGCACCAGTTCAAACTTGGTCTCGTTTAAGAGTGCCAAGTGGGTCCTGAAAACTGACACCCAGAACAGTGGCTTGTGAGTTTTGTTTCCCAGGGAAAAAGCCTGTAGAATGGTTCAGGGTCCTCCGGCCTTAAATTGCCGGGTGCCTCCTGGAATTCGGCCTCTCGCAGGATGCCTCCCAGACGCAAGGTGGCACCAGTTCCAACTTGGTCTGGTTTAAGAGTGCCAAGTGGGTCCTGAAAACTGACACCCAGAACAGTGGCTTCTGAGTTTTGTTTCCCAGGGAAAAAGCCTTTACAATTGTTCAGGGTTCTGAGGGCTTAAATTGCCGGGTGCCTCCTGGAATTGCGCCTCTCGCAGGATGCCTCCCAGACGCAAGGTGGCACAAGTGTCAACTTGGTCTGGTTTGAGAGTGTCAAGTGGGTCCTGAAAACTGACACCCAGAACAGTGGCTTGTGAGTTTTGTTTCCCAGGGAAAAAGTCTGTACAATGGTTCAGGGGTCTGATGCCTTAAATTGCCGGGTGCCACCTGTAATTCGGCCTCTCGCAGGATGCCTCCCAGACGCAAGGTGGCACCAGTGCCAACTTGGTCTGGTTTGAGAGTGTCAAGTGGGTCCTGAAAACTGACACCCAGTACAGTGGCTTGTGAGTTTTGGTCCCCAAGGAAAAAGCCTGTTGAATGGTTCAGGGTCCTGCGGCCTGAAATTGCCGGGTGCCTCCTGGAATTGCACCTCTCGCAGGATGCCTCCCAGACGCCAGGTGGCACCAGGGCACACTTGGTCTTTTTTGAGAGTGCCAGGTTGCTCCTGAAAACTGACACCCAGAACAGTGGCTTCTGAGTTTTGTTTCCCAGGGAAAAAGCCTGTACAATTGTTCAGAGTTCTGCGGCCTTGAATTGCCGAATGCCTCCTGGAATTCGGCCTCTCGCAGGATGCCTCCCAAACGCAAGGTGGCACCAGTGCCAACTTGGTCTGGTTTAAGAGTGTCAAGTGTGTCCTGAAAACTGAAACCCAGTACAGTGGCTTGTGAGTTTTGTTTTCCAGGGAAAAAGCCTGTACAATGGTTTAGGGGCCTGCGGCCTTAAATTGCCGAATGCCTCCTGGAATTCGGCCTCTCGCAGGATGCCTCCCAGACGCCAGGTGGCACCAGGGCACATTTGGTCTTTTTTTAGAGTGCCAGGTTGCTCCTGCAAACTGACACCCAGAACAGTGGCTTGTGAATTTTGTTTCCCAGGGAAAAAGCCTGTACAATGGTTCAGAGGCCTGCGGCCTTCAATTGCCGGGTGCCTCCTGGAGATCCGCCTCTCGCAGGATGCCTCCCAGACGCAAGGTGTTACCAGTTCTAACTTGGTCTGGTTTAAGAGTGCCAAGTGGGTCCTGAAAACTGACACCCAGAACAGAGATTTGTGAGTTTTGTTTCCCAGGGAAAAAGCCTGTACAATGGTTCAGGGTCCTGCGGCCTTAAATTGCCGGGTGCCTCCTGGAATTGCACCTCTCGCAGGATGTTTCTCAGACGCAAGGTGGCACCGGTGCCAACTTAGTCTGGTTTGAGAGTGCCAAGTGGGTCCTGAAAACTGACACCCAGAACCGTGGTTTGTTAGTTTTATTTCCCAGGGAAAAAGCCTGTACAGTGGTTCAGAGGCCTGAGGCCTTAAATTGCCGGGTGCCTCCTGGAATTCGGCCTCTCGCAGGATGCCTCCCAGACGCAAGGTGGCACCAGTGCCAACTTGGTCTGGTTTAAGAGTGTCAAGTGGGTCCTGAAAACTGACACCCAGTACAGTGGCTTGTGAGTTTTGTTTCCCAAGGAAAAAGCCTGTTGAATGGTTCAGGGTCCTGTGGCCTGAAATTGCCGGGTGCCTCCTGGAATTGCACCTCTCGCAGGATGCCTCCCAGACGCCAGGTGGCACCAGGGCACATTTGGTCTTTTTTGAGAGTGCCAGGTTGCTCCTGCAAACTGACACCCAGAACAGTGGCTTCTGAGTTTTGTTTCCCAGGGAAAAACCTGTACAATGGTTTATGGTCCGGGGGCCTTAAATTGCCGGGTGCCTCCTGTAATTCGGCCTCTCGCAGGATGCCTCCCAAACGCAAGGTGGCACCAGTTCCAACTTGGTCTCGTTTAAGAGTGCCAAGTGGGTCCTGAAAACTGATACCCAGAACAGTGGCTTGTGAGTTTTGTTTCCCAGGGAAAAAGCCTGTACAATGGTTCAGGGTCCTCCGGCCTTAAATTGCCGGGTGCCTCCTGGAATTGCACCTCTCGCAGGATGCCTCCCAGACGCAAGGTGGCACCAGTTCCAACTTGGTCTGGTTTAAGAGTTCCAAGTGGGTCCTGCAAACTGACACCCAGAACAGTGGCTTCTGAGTTTTGTTTCCCAGGGAAAAAGCCTTTACAATTGTTCAGAGTTCTGCGGCCTTAAATTGCCGAATGCCTCCTGGAATTCGGCCTCTCGCAGGATGCCTCCCAGACGCAAGGTGGCACCAGTTCCAACTTGATCTGGTTTAAGAGTGCCAAGTGGGTCCTGCAAACTGACACCCAGAACAGTGGCTTCTGAGTTTTGTTTCCCAGGGAAAAAGCCTGTACAATGGTTCAGGGTCCTGCGGCCTTAAATTGCCGGGTGCCTCCTGGAATTGCGTTTTTCGCAGGATGCCTCCCAGACGCAAAATGACACCAGTGTCAACTTGGTCTGGTTTGAGAGTGCCAAGTGGGTCCTGCAAACTGACACCCAGAACAGTGGCTTCTGAGTTTTGTTTCCCAGGGAAAAAGCCTGTACAATGGTTCAGGGTCCTGCAGCCTTAAATTGCCGGGTGCCGCCTGGAATTGCACCTCTCGCAGGATGCCTCCCAGACGCAAGGTGGCACCAGAGCCATCTTGGTCTGGTTTAAGAGTGCCAAGTGGGTCCTGCAAACTGACACCCAGAACAGTGGCTTCTGAGTTTTGTTTCCCAGGGAAAAAGCCTTTACAACGGTTCAGGGTCCTGCGGCCTTAAATTGCCGGGTGCCTCCTGTAATTCGGCCTCTCGCAGGATGCCTCCCAGACGCAAGGCTGCACCAGTTCAAACTTGGTCTCGTTTAAGAGTGCCAAGTGGGTCCTGAAAACTGACACCCAGAACAGTGGCTTCTGAGTTTTGTTTCCCAGGGAAAAAGCCTGTACAATGGTTCAGGGTCCTTCGGCCTTAAATATCCGGGTGCCTCCTGGAATTGCGCCTTTCGCAGGATGCCTCCCAGACGCAAGGTGGCACAAGTACCAACTTGGTATGGTTTGAGAGTGTCAAGTGGGTCCTGAAAACTGACACGCAGAACAGTGGCTTGTGAATTTTGTTTCCCAGGGAAAAAGCCTGTACAATGGTTCAGGGTCCTGCAGCCTTAAATTGCCGGGTGCCTCCTGGAATTCGGCCTCTCGCAGGATGCCTCCCAGACGCCAGGTGGCACCAGAGCCATCATGGTCTGGTTTAAGAGTGCCGAGTGGGTCCTGAAAACTGACACCCAGAACAGAGACTTGTGAGTTTTGTTTCCCAAGGAAAAAGCCTGTACAATGGTTCAGGGTCCTGCGGCCTTAAATTGCCGGGTGCCTCCTGGAATTGCACCTCTCGCAGGATGCCTCCCAGACGCAAGGTGGCACCCGTGCCAACTTGGTCTGGTTTTAGAGTGCCAAGTGGGTCCTGAAAACTAACACCCAGAACAGTGGCTTGTGAGTTTTGTTTCCCAGGGAAAAAGCCTTTACAATTGTTCAGAGTTCTGCGGCCTTAAATTGCCGAATGCCTCCTGGAATTCGGCCTCTCGCAGGATGCCTCCCAGACGCAAGGTGGCACCAGTGCCAACTTGGTCTGTTTTAAGAGTGTCAAGTGTGTCCTGAAAACTGAAACCCAGTACATTGGCTTGTGAGTTTTGTTTCCCAGGGAAAAAGCCTGTACAATGGTTCAGGGTCCTCCGGCCTTAAATTGCCGGGTGCCTCCTGGAATTGCACCTCTCGCAGGATGCCTCCCAGACGCAAGGCTGCACCAGTTCCAACTTGGTCTGGTTTAAGAGTTCCAAGTGGGTCCTGCAAACTGACACCCAGAACAGTGGCTTCTGAGTTTTGTTTCCCAGGGAAAAAGCCTGTACAATGGTTCAGGGTCCTGCGGCCTTAAATTGCCGGGTGCCTCCTGTAATTCGGCCTCTCGCAGGATGCCTCCCAGACGCAAGGCGGCACCAGTGCCAGCTTGGTCTGGTTTAAGAGTGCCAAGTGGGTCCTGGAAACTGACACCCAGAACAGTGGCTTGTGAGTTTTGTTTCCCAGGGAAAAAGCCTGTAGAATGGTTCAGGGTCCTCTGGCCTTAAATTGCCGGGTGCCTCCTGGAGATCCGCCTCTCGCAGGATGCCTCCTAGATGCAAAATTACACCAGTGCCAACTTGGTCTAGTTTGAGAGTGCCAAGTAGGTCCTGAAAACTGACACCCAGAACAGTGGCTTGTGAATTTTGTTTCCCAGGGAAAAAGCCTGTACAATGGTTCAGAGGCCTGCGGCCTTCAATTGCCGGGTGCCTCCTGGAGATCCGCCTCTCGCAGGATGCCTCCCAGACGCAAGGTGGTACCAGTTCCAACTTGGTCTGGTTTAAGAGTGCCAAGTGGGTCCTGAAAACTGACACCCAGAACAGAGACTTGTGAGTTTTGTTTCCCAGGGAAAAAGCCTGTACAATGGTTCAGGGTCCTGCGGCCTTAAATTGCCGGGTGCCTCCTGGAATTGCACCTCTCGCAGGATGTTTCTCAGACGCTAAGTGGCACCGGTGCCCACTTAGTCTGGTTTGAGAGTGCCAAGTGGGTCCTGAAAACTGACACCCAGAACCGTGGTTTGTTAGTTTTATTTCCCAGGGAAAAAGCCTGTACAGTGGTTCAGCGGCCTGAGGCCTTAAATTGCCGGGTGCCTCCTGGAATTCGGCCTCTCGCAGGATGCCTCCCCGATGCCAGGTGGCACCAGAGCCATCTTGGTCTGGTTTAAGAATGCCAAGTGGGTCCTGAAAACTGACACCCAGAACATTGGCTTGTTAGTTTTGTTTCCCAGGGAAAAAGCCTGTACAATGGTTCAGGGTCCTGCGGCCTTAAATTGCCGGGTGCCCCTGGAATTCCGCCTCTCGCAGGATGCCTCCCAGACGCAAGGTTGAACCAGAGCCAACTTGGTCTTGTTTGAGAGTGCCAAGTGGGTCCTGAAAACTGACACCCAGAACAGTGGCTTGTGAGTTTTGTTTCCCAGGGAAAAAGCCTGTACAATGGTTTATGGTCCGGGGGCCTTAAATTGCCGGGTGCCTCCTGTAATTCGGACTCTCGCAGGATGCCTCCCAGACGCAAGGCTGCACCAGTTCAAACTTGGTCTCGTTTAAGAGTGCCAAGTGGGTCCTGAAAACTGACACCCAGAACAGTGGCTTGTGAGTTTTGTTTCCCAGGGAAAAAGCCTGTAGAATGGTTCAGGGTCCTGCGGCCTTAAATTGCCGGGTGCCTCCTGGAATTCGGCCTCTCGCAGGATGCCTCCCAGACGCAAGGTGGCACCAGTTCCAACTTGGTCTGGTTTAAGAGTGCCAAGTGGGTCCTGAAAACTGACACCCAGAACAGTGGCTTGTGAGTTTTGTTTCCCAGGGAAAAAGCCTTTACAATTGTTCAGGGTTCTGAGGGCTTAAATTGCCGGGTGCCTCCTGGAATTGCGCCTTACGCAGGATGCCTCCCAGACGCAAGGTGGCACAAGTGTCAACTTGGTCTGGTTTGAGAGTGTCAAGTGGCTCCTGAAAACTGACACCCAGAACAGTAGCTTGTGAGTTTTATTTCCCAGGGAAAAAGTCTGTACAATAGTTCAGGGGTCTGAGGCCTTAAATTGCCGGGTGCCACCTGTAATTCGGCCTCTCGCAGGATGCCTCCCAGACGCAAGGTGGCACCAGTGCCAACTTGGTCTGGTTTGAGAGTGTCAAGTGGGTCCTGAAAACTGACACCCAGTACAGTGGCTTGTGAGTTTTGTTTCCCAAGGAAAAAGCCTGTACAATGGTTCAGGGTCCTGCGGCCTGAAATTGCCGGGTGCCTCCTGGAATTGCACCTCTCGAAAGATGCCTCCACGACGCCAGGCGGCACCAGGGCACACTTGGTCTTTTTTGAGAGTGCCAGGTTGCTCCTGCAAACTGACACCCAGAACAGTGGCTTCTGAGTTTTGTTTCCCAGGGAAAAAGCCTGTACAATTGTTCAGAGTTCTGCGGCCTTAAATTACCGAATGCCTCCTGGAATTCGGCCTCTCGCAGGATGCCTCCCAGACGCAAGGTGGCACCAGTGCCAACTTCGTCTGGTTTAAGAGTGCCAAGTGGTTCCTGAAAACTGACACCCAGAACAGTGGCTTGTGAGTTTTGTTTTCCAGGGAAAAAGCCTGTAGAATGGTTCAGGGTCCTGCGGCCTTAAATTGCCGGGTGCCTCCTGGAATTCGGCCTCTCGCAGGATGCCTCCCAGACGCAAGGTGGCACCAGTGCCAACTTGGTCTGGTTTAAGAGTGCCAAGTGGGTCCTGAAAACTGACACCCAGAACAGTGGCTTGTGAGTTTTGTTTCCCAGGGAAAAAGCCTGTACAATGGTTCAGGGTCCTGCGGCCTTAAATTGCCGGGTGCCTCCTGGAATTGCACCTCTCGCAGGATGCCTCCCAGACGCAAGGTGGCACCAGTGCCAACTTGGTCTGGTTTGAGAGTGCCAAGTGGGTCCTGAAAACTGACACCCAGAACAGTGGCTTCTGAGTTTTGTTTCCCAGGGAAAAAGCCTTTACAATTGTTCAGAGTTCTGCGGCCTTAAATTGCCGAATGCCTCCTGGAATTGCACCTCTCGCAGGATGTTTCCCAAACGCATGGTGGCACCAGTGCCAACTTGGTCTGGTTTAAGAGTGTCAAGTGTGTCCTGAAAACTGAAACCCAGAACAGTGGCTTGTGAGTTTTGTTTCCCAGGGAAAAAGCCTGTACAATGGTTCATGGTCCTCCGGCCTTAAATTGCCGGGTGCCGCCTGGAATTGCACCTCTCGCAGGATGCCTCCCAGACGCCAGGTGGCACCAGAGCCATCTTGGTCTGGTTTAAGAGTGCCAAGTGGGTCCTGAAAACTGACACCCAGAACCGTGGTTTGTTAGTGTTATTTCCCAGGGAAAAAGCCTGTACAGTGGTTCAGCGGCCTGAGGCCTTAAATTCCCGGGTGCCTCCTGGAATTCGGTCTCTCGCAGGATGCCTCCCAGACGCAAGGTTGAACCAGAGCCATCTTGGTCTTGTTTGAGAGTGCGAAGTGGGTCCTGAAAACTGACACCCAGAACAGTGGCTTCTGAGTTTTGTTTCCCAGGGAAAAAGCCTGTACAATGGTTTATGGTCCGGGGGCCTTAAATTGCCGGGTGCCTCCTGTAATTCGGCCTCTCGCAGGATGCCTCCCAGACGCAAGGCTGCACCAGTTCAAACTTGGTCTCGTTTAAGAGTGCCAAGTGGGTCCTGAAAACTGACACCCAGAACAGTGGCTTGTGAGTTTTGTTTCCCAGGGAAAAAGCCTGTAGAATGGTTCAGGGTCCTCCGGCCTTAAATTGCCGGGTGCCTCCTGGAATTCGGCCTCTCGCAGGATGCCTCCCAGACGCAAGGTGGCACCAGTTCCAACTTGGTCTGGTTTAAGAGTGCCAAGTGGGTCCTGAAAACTGACACCCAGAACAGTGGCTTCTGAGTTTTGTTTCCCAGGGAAAAAGCCTTTACAATTGTTCAGGGTTCTGAGGGCTTAAATTGCCGGGTGCCTCCTGGAATTGCGCCTCTCGCAGGATGCCTCCCAGACGCAAGGTGGCACAAGTGTCAACTTGGTCTGGTTTGAGAGTGTCAAGTGGGTCCTGAAAACTGACACCCAGAACAGTGGCTTGTGAGTTTTGTTTCCCAGGGAAAAAGTCTGTACAATGGTTCAGGGGTCTGATGCCTTAAATTGCCGGGTGCCACCTGTAATTCGGCCTCTCGCAGGATGCCTCCCAGACGCAAGGTGGCACCAGTGCCAACTTGGTCTGGTTTGAGAGTGTCAAGTGGGTCCTGAAAACTGACACCCAGTACAGTGGCTTGTGAGTTTTGTTTCCCAAGGAAAAAGCCTGTACAATGGTTCAGGGTCCTGCGGCCTGAAATTGCCGGGTGCCTCCTGGAATTGCACCTCTCGCAGGATGCCTCCCAGACGCCAGGTGGCACCAGGGCACACTTGGTCTTTTTTGAGAGTGCCAGGTTGCTCCTGAAAACTGACACCCAGAACAGTGGCTTCTGAGTTTTGTTTCCCAGGGAAAAAGCCTGTACAATTGTTCAGAGTTCTGCGGCCTTGAATTGCCGAATGCCTCCTGGAATTCGGCCTCTCGCAGGATGCCTCCCAAACGCAAGGTGGCACCAGTGCCAACTTGGTCTGGTTTAAGAGTGTCAAGTGTGTCCTGAAAACTGAAACCCAGTACAGTGGCTTGTGAGTTTTGTTTTCCAGGGAAAAAGCCTGTACAATGGTTTAGGGGCCTGCGGCCTTAAATTGCCGAATGCCTCCTGGAATTCGGCCTCTCGCAGGATGCCTCCCAGACGCCAGGTGGCACCAGGGCACATTTGGTCTTTTTTTAGAGTGCCAGGTTGCTCCTGCAAACTGACACCCAGAACAGTGGCTTGTGAATTTTGTTTCCCAGGGAAAAAGCCTGTACAATGGTTCAGAGGCCTGCGGCCTTCAATTGCCGGGTGCCTCCTGGAGATCCGCCTCTCGCAGGATGCCTCCCAGACGCAAGGTGTTACCAGTTCTAACTTGGTCTGGTTTAAGAGTGCCAAGTGGGTCCTGAAAACTGACACCCAGAACAGAGATTTGTGAGTTTTGTTTCCCAGGGAAAAAGCCTGTACAATGGTTCAGGGTCCTGCGGCCTTAAATTGCCGGGTGCCTCCTGGAATTGCACCTCTCGCAGGATGTTTCTCAGACGCAAGGTGGCACCGGTGCCAACTTAGTCTGGTTTGAGAGTGCCAAGTGGGTCCTGAAAACTGACACCCAGAACCGTGGTTTGTTAGTTTTATTTCCCAGGGAAAAAGCCTGTACAGTGGTTCAGAGGCCTGAGGCCTTAAATTGCCGGGTGCCTCCTGGAATTCGGCCTCTCGCAGGATGCCTCCCAGACGCAAGGTGGCACCAGTGCCAACTTGGTCTGGTTTAAGAGTGTCAAGTGGGTCCTGAAAACTGACACCCAGTACAGTGGCTTGTGAGTTTTGTTTCCCAAGGAAAAAGCCTGTTGAATGGTTCAGGGTCCTGTGGCCTGAAATTGCCGGGTGCCTCCTGGAATTGCACCTCTCGCAGGATGCCTCCCAGACGCCAGGTGGCACCAGGGCACATTTGGTCTTTTTTGAGAGTGCCAGGTTGCTCCTGCAAACTGACACCCAGAACAGTGGCTTCTGAGTTTTGTTTCCCAGGGAAAAACCTGTACAATGGTTTATGGTCCGGGGGCCTTAAATTGCCGGGTGCCTCCTGTAATTCGGCCTCTCGCAGGATGCCTCCCAAACGCAAGGTGGCACCAGTTCCAACTTGGTCTCGTTTAAGAGTGCCAAGTGGGTCCTGAAAACTGATACCCAGAACAGTGGCTTGTGAGTTTTGTTTCCCAGGGAAAAAGCCTGTACAATGGTTCAGGGTCCTCCGGCCTTAAATTGCCGGGTGCCTCCTGGAATTGCACCTCTCGCAGGATGCCTCCCAGACGCAAGGTGGCACCAGTTCCAACTTGGTCTGGTTTAAGAGTTCCAAGTGGGTCCTGCAAACTGACACCCAGAACAGTGGCTTCTGAGTTTTGTTTCCCAGGGAAAAAGCCTTTACAATTGTTCAGAGTTCTGCGGCCTTAAATTGCCGAATGCCTCCTGGAATTCGGCCTCTCGCAGGATGCCTCCCAGACGCAAGGTGGCACCAGTTCCAACTTGATCTGGTTTAAGAGTGCCAAGTGGGTCCTGCAAACTGACACCCAGAACAGTGGCTTCTGAGTTTTGTTTCCCAGGGAAAAAGCCTGTACAATGGTTCAGGGTCCTGCGGCCTTAAATTGCCGGGTGCCTCCTGGAATTGCGTTTTTCGCAGGATGCCTCCCAGACGCAAAATGACACCAGTGTCAACTTGGTCTGGTTTGAGAGTGCCAAGTGGGTCCTGCAAACTGACACCCAGAACAGTGGCTTCTGAGTTTTGTTTCCCAGGGAAAAAGCCTGTACAATGGTTCAGGGTCCTGCAGCCTTAAATTGCCGGGTGCCGCCTGGAATTGCACCTCTCGCAGGATGCCTCCCAGACGCAAGGTGGCACCAGAGCCATCTTGGTCTGGTTTAAGAGTGCCAAGTGGGTCCTGCAAACTGACACCCAGAACAGTGGCTTCTGAGTTTTGTTTCCCAGGGAAAAAGCCTTTACAACGGTTCAGGGTCCTGCGGCCTTAAATTGCCGGGTGCCTCCTGTAATTCGGCCTCTCGCAGGATGCCTCCCAGACGCAAGGCGGCACCAGTGCCAACTTGGTCTGGTTTAAGAGTGCCAAGTGGGTCCTGCAAACTGACACCCAGAACAGTGGCTTGTGAGTTTTGTTTCCCAGGGAAAAAGCCTGTAGAATGGTTCAGGGTCCTGCGGCCTTAAATTGCCGGGTGCCTCCTGGAATTGCACCTCTCGCAGGATGTTTCTCAGACGCAAGGTGGCACCGGTGCCAACTTAGTCTGGTTTGAGAGTGCCAAGTGGGTCCTGAAAACTGACACCCAGAACCGTGGTTTGTTAGTTTTATTTCCCAGGGAAAAAGCCTGTACAGTGGTTCAGAGGCCTGAGGCCTTAAATTGCCGGGTGCCTCCTGGAATTCGGCCTCTCGCAGGATGCCTCCCAGATGCCAGGTGGCACCAGAGCCATCTTGGTCTGGTTTAAGAATGCCAAGTGGGTCCTGAAAACTGACACCCAGAACAGTGGCTTGTTAGTTTTGTTTCCCAGGGAAAAAGCCTTTACAATTGTTCAGAGATCTGCGGCCTTAAATTGCCGGGTGCCTCCTGTAATTCGGCCTCTCGCAGGATGCCTCCCAGACGCAAGGTGGCACCAGTGCCAACTTGGTCTGGTTTGAGAGTGTCAAGTGGGTCCTGAAAACTGACACCCAGTACAGTGGCTTGTGAGTTTTGTTTCCCAAGGAAAAAGCCTGTTGAATGGTTCAGGGTCCTGTGGCCTGAAATTGCCGGGTGCCTCCTGGAATTGCACCTCTCGCAGGATGCCTCCCAGACGCCAGGTGGCACCAGGGCACATTTGGTCTTTTTTGAGAGTGCCAGGTTGCTCCTGCAAACTGACACCCAGAACAGTGGCTTCTGAGTTTTGTTTCCCAGGGAAAAAGCCTGTACAATGGTTCATGGTCCGGGGGCCTTAAATTGCCGGGTGCCTCCTGTAATTCGGCCTCTCGCAGGATGCCTCCCAAACGCAAGGTGGCACCAGTTCCAACTTGGTCTCGTTTAAGAGTGTCAAGTGGGTCCTGAAAACTGACACCCAGAACAGTGGCTTGTGAGTTTTGTTTCCCACGGAAAAAGCCTGTACAATGGTTCAGGGTCCTGCGGCCTTAAATTGCCGGGTGCCTCCTGAATTGCACCTCTCGCAGGATGCCTCCCAGACGCAAGGTGGCACCAGTTCCAACTTGGTCTGGTTTAAGAGTTCCAAGTGGGTCCTGCAAACTGACACCCAGAACAGTGGCTTCTGAGTTTTGTTTCCCAGGGAAAAAGCCTTTACAATTGTTCAGAGTTCTGCGGCCTTAAATTGCCGAATGCCTCCTGGAATTCGGCCTCTCGCAGGATGCCTCCCAGACGCAAGGCTGCACCAGTTCAAACTTGGTCTCGTTTAAGAGTGCCAAGTGGGTCCTGAAAACTGACACCCAGAACAGTGGCTTCTGAGTTTTGTTTCCCAGGGAAAAAGCCTGTACAATGGTTCAGGGTCCTTCGGCCTTAAATATCCGGGTGCCTCCTGGAATTGCGCCTTTCGCAGGATGCCTCCCAGACGCAAAATGACACCAGTGCCAACTTGGTATGGTTTGAGAGTGCCAAGTGGGTCCTGAAAACTGACACCCAGAACATTGGCTTCTGAGTTTTGTTTCCCAGGGAAAAAGCCTGTACAATTCTTCAGAGTCTTGCGGCCTTAAATTGCCGGGTGCCCCTGGAATTGCGCCTCTCGCAGGATGCCTCCCAGACGCAAGGTGGCACAAGTACCAACTTGGTATGGTTTGAGAGTGTCAAGTGGGTCCTGAAAACTGACACGCAGAACAGTGGCTTGTGAATTTTGTTTCCCAGGGAAAAAGCCTGTACAATGGTTCAGGGTCCTGCAGCCTTAAATTGCCGGGTGCCTCCTGTAATTCGGCCTCTCGCAGGATGCCTCCCAGACGCCAGGTGGCACCAGAGCCATCTTGGTCTGGTTTAAGAGTGCCGAGTGGGTCCTGAAAACTGACACCCAGAACAGTGGCTTGTGAGTTTTGTTTCCCAGGGAAAAAGCCTTTACAACGGTTCAGGGTCCTGAGGCCTTAAATTGCCGGGTGCCTCCTGTAATTCGGCCTCTCGCAGGATGCCTCCCAGACGCAAGGTGGCACCAGTTCCAACTTGGTCTGGTTTAAGAGTGCCAAGTGGGTCCTGAAAACTGACACCCAGAACAGAGACTTGTGAGTTTTGTTTCCCAAGGAAAAAGCCTGTACAATGGTTCAGGGTCCTGCGGCCTTAAATTGCCGGGTGCCTCCTGTAATTCGGCCTCTCGCAGGATGCCTCCCAGACGCAAGGCGGCACCAGTGCCAGCTTGGTCTGGTTTAAGAGTGCCAAGTGGGTCCTGGAAACTGACACCCAGAACAGTGGCTTGTGAGTTTTGTTTCCCAGGGAAAAAGCCTGTACAATGGTTCAGGGTCCTGTGGCCTTAAATTGCCGGGTGCCTCCTGGAGATCCGCCTCTCGCAGGATGCCTCCTAGACGCAAAATTACACCAGTGTCAACTTGGTCTGGTTTGAGAGTGCCAAGTAGGTCCTGAAAACTGACACCCAGAACAGTGGCTTGTGAATTTTGTTTCCCAGGGAAAAAGCCTGTACAATGGTTCAGAGGCCTGCGGCCTTCAATTGCCGTGTGCCTCCTGGAGATCCGCCTCTCGCAGGATGCCTCCCAGACGCAAGGTGGTACCAGTTCCAACTTGGTCTGGTTTAAGAGTGCCAAGTGGGTCCTGAAAACTGACACCCAGAACAGAGACTTGTGAGTTTTGTTTCCCAGGGAAAAAGCCTGTACAATGGTTCAGGGTCCTGCGGCCTTAAATTGCCGGGTGCCTCCTGGAATTGCACCTCTCGCAGGATGTTTCTCAGACGCTAAGTGGCACCGGTGCCCACTTAGTCTGGTTTGAGAGTGCCAAGTGGGTCCTGAAAACTGACACCCAGAACCGTGGTTTGTTAGTTTTATTTCCCAGGGAAAAAGCCTGTACAGTGGTTCAGCGGCCTGAGGCCTTAAATTGCCGGGTGCCTCCTGGAATTCGGCCTCTCGCAGGATGCCTCCCCGATGCCAGGTGGCACCAGAGCCATCTTGGTCTGGTTTAAGAATGCCAAGTGGGTCCTGAAAACTGACACCCAGAACATTGGCTTGTTAGTTTTGTTTCCCAGGGAAAAAGCCTGTACAATGGTTCAGAGTTCTGCGGCCTTAAATTGCCGAATGCCTCCTGGAATTCGGCCTCTCGCAGGATGCCTCCCAGATGCAAGGTGGCACCAGTGCCAACTTGGTCTGGTTTAAGAGTGCCACGTGGCTCCTGCAAACGGACACCCAGAACAGTGGCTTGTGAGTTTTGTTTCCCAGGGAAAAAGCCTGTACAATGGTTCAGGGGCCAGCGGCCTTCAATTGTTGGGTGCCCCCAGGAATTCGGCCTCTCGCAGGATGCCTCAAAGACGCAAGGTGGCACCAGTTCCAACTTGGTCTGGTTTAAGAGTGCCAAGTGGGTCCTGAAAACTGACACCCAGAACAGTGGCTTGTGAGTTTTGTTTCCTAGAGAAAAAGCCTGTACAATGGTTCAGGGGTCTGAGGCCTTAAATTGCCGGGTGCCTCCTGGAATTCGGCCTCTCGCAGGATGCCTCCCAGACGCAAGATGGCACCAGTTCCAACTTGGTCTGGTTTAAGATTGCCAAGTGGGTCCTGAAAACTGACACCCAGAACAGTGGCTTGTGAGTTTTGTTTCCCAGGGAAAAAGCCTTTACATTGTCCAGCGTAACACAGCATTAAATACCCTGGTGACTCCTGGAATTGCACCTCTCGCAGGATGCCTCCCAGACGCAAGGTGGCACCAGTGCCAACTCTGTCTGGTTTGAGAGTGCCAAGTGGGTCCTGCATACTGACACCCAGAACATAGACTTGTGAGTTTTGTTTCCCAGGGAAAAAGCCTGTACAATTCTTCAGAGTCCTGCGGCCTTAAATTGCCGGGTGCCCCCTGGAATTGCGCCTCTCGCAGGATGCCTCCCAGACGCAAGGTGGCACCAGTACCAACTTGGTCTGGTTTGAGAGTGTCAAGTGGGTCCTGAAAACTGACACCCAGAACAGTGGCTTCTGAGTTTTGTTTCCCAGGGAAAAAGCCTGTACAATGGTTCAGGGTCCTGCAGCCTTAAATTGCCGGGTGCCTCCTGTAATTCGGCCTCTCGCAGGATGCCTCCCAGACGCAAGGCGGCACCAGTGCCAACTTGGTCTGGTTTAAGAGTGCCAAGTGGGTCCTGCAAACTGACACCCAGAACAGTGGCTTCTGTGTTTTGTTTCCCAGGGAAAAAGCCTGTAGAATGGTTCAGGGTCCTGCGGCCTTAAATTGCCGGGTGCCTCCTGGAATTGCGCCTTTCGCAGGATGCCCCTCAGACGCAAAATGACACCAGTGCCAACTTGGTCTGGTTTGAGAGTGCCAAGTGGGTCCTGCAAATTGACACCCAGAACAGTGGCTTCTGAGTTTTGTTTCCCAGGGAAAAAGCCTGTACAATTCTTCAGAGTCCTGCGTCCTTAAATGGCCGGGTGCCTCCTGGAATTGCGCCTCTCGCAGGATGCCTCCCAGACGCAAGGTGGCACCAGTACCAACTTGGTCTCGTTTAAGAGTGCCAAGTGGGTCCTGAAAACTGACACCCAGAACAGTGGCTTGTGAGTTTTGTTTTCCAGGGAAAAAGCCTGTACAATGGTTCAGGGTCCTGCGGCCTTAAATTGCCGGGTGCCTCCTGGAATTGCACCTCTCGCAGGATGCCTCCCAGACGCAAGGTGGCACCAGTTCCAACTTGGTCTGGTTTAAGAGTGCCAAGTGGGTCCTGAAAACTGACACCCAGAACAGTGGCTTGTGAGTTTTGTTTCCCAGGGAAAAAGCCTGTAGAATGGTTCAGGGTCCTCCGGCCTTAAATTGCCGGGTGCCTCCTGGAATTGCACCTCTCGCAGGATGCCTCCCAGACGCAAGGTGGCACCAGTTCCAACTTGGTCTGGTTTAAGAGTTCCAAGTGGGTCCTGCAAACTGACACCCAGAACAGTGGCTTCTGAGTTTTTTTTCCCAGGCAAAAAGCCTTTAAAATTTTTCAGAATTCTGCGGCCCTAAATTGCCGAATGGCTCCTGGAATTCCGCCTCTCGCAGGATGCCTTCCAGACGCAAGGTGGCACCAGTTCCAACTTGATCTGGTTTAAGAGTGCCAAGTGGGTCCTGCAAACTGACACCCAGAACAGTGGCTTCTGAGTTTTGTTTCCCAGGGAAAAAGCCTGTACAATGTTTCAGGGTCCTGCGACCTTAAATTGCCGGGTGCCTCCTGGAATTGCGTTTTTCGCAGGATGCCTCCCAGACGCAAAATGACACCAGTGCCAACTTGGTCTGGTTTGAGAGTGCCAAGTGGGTCCTGAAAACTGACACCCAGAACAGAGACTTGTGAGTTTTGTTTCCCAGGGAAAAAGCCTGTACAATTCTTCAGAGTCCTGCGGCCTTAAATTGCCGGGTGCCCCCTGGAATTGCGCCTCTCGCAGGATGCCTCCCAGACGCAAGGTGGCACCAGTACCAACTTGGTCTGGTTTGAGAGTGTCAAGTGGGTCCTGAAAACTGACACCCAGAACAGTGGCTTCTGAGTTTTGTTTCCCAGGGAAAAAGCCTGTACAATGGTTCAGGGTCCTGCAGCCTTAAATTGCCGGGTGCCTCCTGGAATTGCACCTCTCGCAGGATGCCTCCCAGACGCCAGGTGGCACCAGAGCCATCTTGGTCTGGTTTAAGAGTGCCAAGTGGGTCCTGAAAACTGACACCCAGAACAGTGGCGTCTGAGTTTTGTTTCCCAGGGAAAAAGCCTTTACAACGGTTCAGGGGCCTGAGGCCTTAAATTGCCGGGTGCCTCCTGTAATTCGGCCTCTCGCAGGATGCCTCCCAGACGCAAGGCGGCACCAGTGCCAACTTGGTCTGGTTTAAGAGTGCCAAGTGGGTCCTGCAAACTGACACCCAGAACAGTGGCTTCTGTGTTTTGTTTCCCAGGGAAAAAGCCTGTAGAATGGTTCAGGGTCCTGCGGCCTTAAATTGCCGGGTGCCTCCTGGAATTGCGCCTTTCGCAGGATGCCTCCAAGACGCAAAATGACACCAGTGCCAACTTGGTCTGGTTTGAGAGTGCCAAGTGGGTCCTGCAAACTGACACCCAGAACAGTGGCTTCTGAGTTTTGTTTCCCAGGGAAAAAGCCTGTACAATTCTTCAGAGTCCTGCGTCCTTAAATTGCCGGGTGCCTCCTGGAATTGCGCCTCTCGCAGGATGCCTCCCAGACGCAAGGTGGCACCAGTACCAACTTGGTCTCGTTTGAGAGTGCCAAGTGGGTCCTGAAAACTGACACCCAGAACAGTGGCTTCTGAGTTTTGTTTCCCAGGGAAAAAGCCTGTACAACGGTTCAGGGTCCTGCAGCCTTAAATTGCCGGGTGCCTCCTGGAATTCGGCCTCTCGCAGGATGCCTCCCAGACGCAAGGTGGTACCAATTCCAACTTGGTCTGGTTTAAGAGTGCCAAGTGGGTCCTGAAAACTGACACCCAGAACAGAGACTTGTGAGTTTTGTTTCCCAGGGAAAAAGCCTGTAGAATGGTTCAGGGTTCTGCGGCCTTAAATTGCCTGGTGCCCCTGGAATTCCGCCTCTCGCAGGATGCCTCCCAGACGCAAGGTTGAACCAGAGCCAACTTGGTATGGTTTGAGAGTGTCAAGTGGGTCCTGAAAACTGACACGCAGAACAGTGGCTTCTGAGTTTTGTTTCCCAGGGAAAAAGCCTGTACAATGGTTTATGGTCCGGGGGCCTTAAATTGCCGGGTGCCTCCTGTAATTCGGCCTCTCGCAGGATGCCTCCCAGACGCAAGGCTGCACCAGTTCAAACTTGGTCTCGTTTAAGAGTGCCAAGTGTGTCCTGAAAACTGACACCCAGAACAGTGGCTTGTGAGTTTTGTTTCCCAGGGAAAAAGCCTGTAGAATGGTTCAGGTTCCTGCGGCCTTAAATTGCCGGGTGCCTCCTGGAATTGCACCTCTCGCAGGATGCCTCCCAGACGCAAGGTGGCACCAGTTCCAACTTGGTCTGGTTTAAGAGTGCCAAGTGGGTCCTGAAAACTGACACCTAGAACAGTGGCTTGTGAGTTTTGTTTCCCAGAGAAAAAGCCTGTACGATGGTTCAGGGTCCTGCGGCCTTAAATTGGCGGGTGCCTCCTGGAGATCCGCCTCTCGCAGGATGCCTCCCAGACGCAAAATGACACCAGTGCCAACTTGGTCTGGTTTGAGAGTGCCAAGTGGGTCCTGCAAACTGACACCCAGAACAGTGGCTTCTGAGTTTTGTTTCCCAGGGAAAAAGCCTTTACAATTGTTCAGAGTTCTGCGGCCTTAAATTGCCGAATGCCTCCTGGAATTCGGCCTCTCGCAGGATGCCTCCCAAACGCAAGGTGGCACCAGTGCCAACTTGGTCTGGTTTAAGAGTGTCAAGTGTGTCCTGAAAACTGAAACCCAGTACAGTGGCTTGTGAGTTTTGTTTCCCAGGGAAAAAGCCTGTACAATGGTTCAGGGTCCTCCGGCCTTAAATTGCCAGGTGCCTCCTGGAATTGCACCTCTCGCAGGATGCCTCCCAGACGCCAGGTGGCACCAGGGCACACTTGGTCTTTTTTGAGAGTGCCAGGTTGCTCCTGCAAACTGACACCCAGAAAAGTGGCTTGTGAGTTTTGTTTCCCAGGGAAAAAGCCTGTACAATGGTTCAGGGTCCTGCGGCCTTAAATTGCCGGGTGCCTCCTGGAATTGCACCTCTCGAAGGATGTTTCTCAGACGCAAGGTGGCACCGGTGCCAACTTAGTCTGGTTTGAGAGTGCCAAGTGGGTCCTGAAAACTGACACCCAGAACCGTGGTTTGTTAGTTTTATTTCCCAGGGAAAAAGCCTGTACAGTGGTTCAGAGGCCTGAGGCCTTAAATTGCCGGGTGCCTCCTGGAATTCGGCCTCTCGCAGGATGCCTCCCAGATGCCAGGTGGCACCAGAGCCATCTTGGTCTGGTTTAAGAATGCCAAGTGGGTCCTGGAAACTGACACCCAGAACAGTGGCTTGTTAGTTTTGTTTCCCAGGGAAAAAGCCTTTACAATTGTTCAGAGATCTGCGGCCTTAAATTGCCGGGTGCCTCCTGTAATTCGGCCTCTCGCAGGATGCCTCCCAGACGCAAGGTGGCACCAGTGCCAACTTGGTCTGGTTTGAGAGTGTCAAGTGGGTCCTGAAAACTGACACCCAGTACAGTGGCTTGTGAGTTTTGTTTCCCAAGGAAAAAGCCTGTTGAATGGTTCAGGGTCCTGTGGCCTGAAATTGCCGGGTGCCTCCTGGAATTGCACCTCTCGCAGGATGCCTCCCAGACGCCAGGTGGCACCAGGGCACATTTGGTCTTTTTTGAGAGTGCCAGGTTGCTCCTGCAAACTGACACCCAGAACAGTGGCTTCTGAGTTTTGTTTCCCAGGGAAAAAGCCTGTACAATGGTTCATGGTCCGGGGGCCTTAAATTGCCGGGTGCCTCCTGTAATTCGGCCTCTCGCAGGATGCCTCCCAAACGCAAGGTGGCACCAGTTCCAACTTGGTCTCGTTTAAGAGTGCCAAGTGGGTCCTGAAAACTGACACCCAGAACAGTGGCTTGTGAGTTTTGTTTCCCAGGGAAAAAGCCTGTACAATGGTTCAGGGTCCTGCAGCCTTAAATTGCCGGGTGCCTCCTGTAATTCGGCCTCTCGCAGGATGCCTCCCAGACGCCAGGTGGCACCAGAGCCATCTTGGTCTGGTTTAAGAGTGCCGAGTGGGTCCTGAAAACTGACACCCAGAACAGAGACTTGTGAGTTTTGTTTCCCAAGGAAAAAGCCTGTACAATGGTTCAGGGTCCTGCGGCCTTAAATTGCCGGGTGCCTCCTGGAATTGCACCTCTCGCAGGATGCCTCCCAGACGCAAGGTGGCACCAGTGCCAACTTGGTCTGGTTTTAGAGTGCCAAGTGGGTCCTGAAAACTAACACCCAGAACAGTGGCTTGTGAGTTTTGTTTCCCAGGGAAAAAGCCTTTACAATTGTTCAGAGTTCTGCGGCCTTAAATTGCCGAATGCCTCCTGGAATTCGGCCTCTCGCAGGATGCCTCCCAGACGCAAGGTGGCACCAGTGCCAACTTGGTCTGTTTTAAGAGTGTCAAGTGTGTCCTGAAAACTGAAACCCAGTACATTGGCTTGTGAGTTTTGTTTCCCAGGGAAAAAGCCTGTACAATGGTTCAGGGTCCTCCGGCCTTAAATTGCCGGGTGCCTCCTGGAATTGCACCTCTCGCAGGATGCCTCCCAGACGCAAGGCTGCACCAGTTCCAACTTGGTCTGGTTTAAGAGTTCCAAGTGGGTCCTGCAAACTGACACCCAGAACAGTGGCTTCTGAGTTTTGTTTCCCAGGGAAAAAGCCTGTACAATGGTTCAGGGTCCTGCGGCCTTAAATTGCCGGGTGCCTCCTGTAATTCGGCCTCTCGCAGGATGCCTCCCAGACGCAAGGCGGCACCAGTGCCAGCTTGGTCTGGTTTAAGAGTGCCAAGTGGGTCCTGGAAACTGACACCCAGAACAGTGGCTTGTGAGTTTTGTTTCCCAGGGAAAAAGCCTGTAGAATGGTTCAGGGTCCTCTGGCCTTAAATTGCCGGGTGCCTCCTGGAGATCCGCCTCTCGCAGGATGCCTCCTAGACGCAAAATTACACCAGTGCCAACTTGGTCTAGTTTGAGAGTGCCAAGTAGGTCCTGAAAACTGACACCCAGAACAGTGGCTTGTGAATTTTGTTTCCCAGGGAAAAAGCCTGTACAATGGTTCAGAGGCCTGCGGCCTTCAATTGCCGGGTGCCTCCTGGAGATCCGCCTCTCGCAGGATGCCTCCCAGACGCAAGGTGGTACCAGTTCCAACTTGGTCTGGTTTAAGAGTGCCAAGTGGGTCCTGAAAACTGACACCCAGAACAGAGACTTGTGAGTTTTGTTTCCCAGGGAAAAAGCCTGTACAATGGTTCAGGGTCCTGCGGCCTTAAATTGCCGGGTGCCTCCTGGAATTGCACCTCTCGCAGGATGTTTCTCAGACGCTAAGTGGCACCGGTGCCCACTTAGTCTGGTTTGAGAGTGCCAAGTGGGTCCTGAAAACTGACACCCAGAACCGTGGTTTGTTAGTTTTATTTCCCAGGGAAAAAGCCTGTACAGTGGTTCAGCGGCCTGAGGCCTTAAATTGCCGGGTGCCTCCTGGAATTCGGCCTCTCGCAGGATGCCTCCCCGATGCCAGGTGGCACCAGAGCCATCTTGGTCTGGTTTAAGAATGCCAAGTGGGTCCTGAAAACTGACACCCAGAACATTGGCTTGTTAGTTTTGTTTCCCAGGGAAAAAGCCTGTACAATGGTTCAGGGTCCTGCGGCCTTAAATTGCCGGGTGCCCCTGGAATTCCGCCTCTCGCAGGATGCCTCCCAGACGCAAGGTTGAACCAGAGCCAACTTGGTCTTGTTTGAGAGTGCCAAGTGGGTCCTGAAAACTGACACCCAGAACAGTGGCTTGTGAGTTTTGTTTCCCAGGGAAAAAGCCTGTACAATGGTTTATGGTCCGGGGGCCTTAAATTGCCGGGTGCCTCCTGTAATTCGGACTCTCGCAGGATGCCTCCCAGACGCAAGGCTGCACCAGTTCAAACTTGGTCTCGTTTAAGAGTGCCAAGTGGGTCCTGAAAACTGACACCCAGAACAGTGGCTTGTGAGTTTTGTTTCCCAGGGAAAAAGCCTGTAGAATGGTTCAGGGTCCTGCGGCCTTAAATTGCCGGGTGCCTCCTGGAATTCGGCCTCTCGCAGGATGCCTCCCAGACGCAAGGTGGCACCAGTTCCAACTTGGTCTGGTTTAAGAGTGCCAAGTGGGTCCTGAAAACTGACACCCAGAACAGTGGCTTGTGAGTTTTGTTTCCCAGGGAAAAAGCCTTTACAATTGTTCAGGGTTCTGAGGGCTTAAATTGCCGGGTGCCTCCTGGAATTGCGCCTTACGCAGGATGCCTCCCAGACGCAAGGTGGCACAAGTGTCAACTTGGTCTGGTTTGAGAGTGTCAAGTGGCTCCTGAAAACTGACACCCAGAACAGTAGCTTGTGAGTTTTATTTCCCAGGGAAAAAGTCTGTACAATAGTTCAGGGGTCTGAGGCCTTAAATTGCCGGGTGCCACCTGTAATTCGGCCTCTCGCAGGATGCCTCCCAGACGCAAGGTGGCACCAGTGCCAACTTGGTCTGGTTTGAGAGTGTCAAGTGGGTCCTGAAAACTGACACCCAGTACAGTGGCTTGTGAGTTTTGTTTCCCAAGGAAAAAGCCTGTACAATGGTTCAGGGTCCTGCGGCCTGAAATTGCCGGGTGCCTCCTGGAATTGCACCTCTCGAAAGATGCCTCCACGACGCCAGGCGGCACCAGGGCACACTTGGTCTTTTTTGAGAGTGCCAGGTTGCTCCTGCAAACTGACACCCAGAACAGTGGCTTCTGAGTTTTGTTTCCCAGGGAAAAAGCCTGTACAATTGTTCAGAGTTCTGCGGCCTTAAATTACCGAATGCCTCCTGGAATTCGGCCTCTCGCAGGATGCCTCCCAGACGCAAGGTGGCACCAGTGCCAACTTCGTCTGGTTTAAGAGTGCCAAGTGGTTCCTGAAAACTGACACCCAGAACAGTGGCTTGTGAGTTTTGTTTTCCAGGGAAAAAGCCTGTAGAATGGTTCAGGGTCCTGCGGCCTTAAATTGCCGGGTGCCTCCTGGAATTCGGCCTCTCGCAGGATGCCTCCCAGACGCAAGGTGGCACCAGTGCCAACTTGGTCTGGTTTAAGAGTGCCAAGTGGGTCCTGAAAACTGACACCCAGAACAGTGGCTTGTGAGTTTTGTTTCCCAGGGAAAAAGCCTGTACAATGGTTCAGGGTCCTGCGGCCTTAAATTGCCGGGTGCCTCCTGGAATTGCACCTCTCGCAGGATGCCTCCCAGACGCAAGGTGGCACCAGTGCCAACTTGGTCTGGTTTGAGAGTGCCAAGTGGGTCCTGAAAACTGACACCCAGAACAGTGGCTTCTGAGTTTTGTTTCCCAGGGAAAAAGCCTTTACAGTTGTTCAGAGTTCTGCGGCCTTAAATTGCCGAATGCCTCCTGGAATTGCACCTCTCGCAGGATGTTTCCCAAACGCATGGTGGCACCAGTGCCAACTTGGTCTGGTTTAAGAGTGTCAAGTGTGTCCTGAAAACTGAAACCCAGTACAGTGGCTTGTGAGTTTTGTTTCCCAGGGAAAAAGCCTGTACAATGGTTCATGGTCCTCCGGCCTTAAATTGCCGGGTGCCTCCTGGAATTGCACCTCTCGCAGGATGCCTCCCAGACGCAAGGTGACACCAGTTCCAACTTGGTCTGGTTTGAGAGTTCCAAGTGGGTCCTGCAAACTGACACCCAGAACAGTGGCTTCTGAGTTTTGTTTCCCAGGGAAAAAGCCTTTACAATTGTTCAGAGTTCTGCGGCCTTAAATTGCCGAATGCCTCCTGGAATTCGGCCTCTCGCAGGATGCCTCCCAGACGCAAGGTGGCACCAGTTCCAACTTGATCTGGTTTAAGAGTGCCAAGTGGGTCCTGCAAACTGACACCCAGAACATTGGCTTCTGAGTTTTGTTTCCCAGGGAAAAAGCCTGTACAATGGTTTAGGGTCCTGCGGCCTTAAATTGCCGGGTGCCTCCTGGAATTGCGTTTTTCGCAGGATGCCTCCAAGACGCAAAATGACACCAGTGCCAACTTGGTCTGGTTTGAGAGTGCCAAGTGGGTCCTGCAAACTGACACCCAGAACAGTGGCTTCTGAGTTTTGTTTCCCAGGGAAAAAGCCTGTACAATGGTTCAGGGTCCTGCAGCCTTAAATTGCCGGGTGCCGCCTGGAATTGCACCTCTCGCAGGATGCCTCCCAGACGCCAGGTGGCACCAGAGCCATCTTGGTCTGGTTTAAGAGTGCCAAGTGGGTCCTGAAAACTGACACCCAGAACCGTGGTTTGTTAGTGTTATTTCCCAGGGAAAAAGCCTGTACAGTGGTTCAGCGGCCTGAGGCCTTAAATTCCCGGGTGCCTCCTGGAATTCGGTCTCTCGCAGGATGCCTCCCAGACGCAAGGTTGAACCAGAGCCATCTTGGTCTTGTTTGAGAGTGCGAAGTGGGTCCTGAAAACTGACACCCAGAACAGTGGCTTCTGAGTTTTGTTTCCCAGGGAAAAAGCCTGTACAATGGTTTATGGTCCGGGGGCCTTAAATTGCCGGGTGCCTCCTGTAATTCGGCCTCTCGCAGGATGCCTCCCAGACGCAAGGCTGCACCAGTTCAAACTTGGTCTCGTTTAAGAGTGCCAAGTGGGTCCTGAAAACTGACACCCAGAACAGTGGCTTGTGAGTTTTGTTTCCCAGGGAAAAAGCCTGTAGAATGGTTCAGGGTCCTCCGGCCTTAAATTGCCGGGTGCCTCCTGGAATTCGGCCTCTCGCAGGATGCCTCCCAGACGCAAGGTGGCACCAGTTCCAACTTGGTCTGGTTTAAGAGTGCCAAGTGGGTCCTGAAAACTGACACCCAGAACAGTGGCTTCTGAGTTTTGTTTCCCAGGGAAAAAGCCTTTACAATTGTTCAGGGTTCTGAGGGCTTAAATTGCCGGGTGCCTCCTGGAATTGCGCCTCTCGCAGGATGCCTCCCAGACGCAAGGTGGCACAAGTGTCAACTTGGTCTGGTTTGAGAGTGTCAAGTGGGTCCTGAAAACTGACACCCAGAACAGTGGCTTGTGAGTTTTGTTTCCCAGGGAAAAAGTCTGTACAATGGTTCAGGGGTCTGATGCCTTAAATTGCCGGGTGCCACCTGTAATTCGGCCTCTCGCAGGATGCCTCCCAGACGCAAGGTGGCACCAGTGCCAACTTGGTCTGGTTTGAGAGTGTCAAGTGGGTCCTGAAAACTGACACCCAGTACAGTGGCTTGTGAGTTTTGGTCCCCAAGGAAAAAGCCTGTTGAATGGTTCAGGGTCCTGCGGCCTGAAATTGCCGGGTGCCTCCTGGAATTGCACCTCTCGCAGGATGCCTCCCAGACGCCAGGTGGCACCAGGGCACACTTGGTCTTTTTTGAGAGTGCCAGGTTGCTCCTGAAAACTGACACCCAGAACAGTGGCTTCTGAGTTTTGTTTCCCAGGGAAAAAGCCTGTACAATTGTTCAGAGTTCTGCGGCCTTGAATTGCCGAATGCCTCCTGGAATTCGGCCTCTCGCAGGATGCCTCCCAAACGCAAGGTGGCACCAGTGCCAACTTGGTCTGGTTTAAGAGTGTCAAGTGTGTCCTGAAAACTGAAACCCAGTACAGTGGCTTGTGAGTTTTGTTTTCCAGGGAAAAAGCCTGTACAATGGTTTAGGGGCCTGCGGCCTTAAATTGCCGAATGCCTCCTGGAATTCGGCCTCTCGCAGGATGCCTCTCAGACGCCAGGTGGCACCAGGGCACATTTGGTCTTTTTTGAGAGTGCCAGGTTGCTCCTGCAAACTGACACCCAGAACAGTGGCTTGTGAATTTTGTTTCCCAGGGAAAAAGCCTGTACAATGGTTCAGAGGCCTGCGGCCTTCAATTGCCGGGTGCCTCCTGGAGATCCGCCTCTCGCAGGATGCCTCCCAGACGCAAGGTGTTACCAGTTCTAACTTGGTCTGGTTTAAGAGTGCCAAGTGGGTCCTGAAAACTGACACCCAGAACAGAGATTTGTGAGTTTTGTTTCCCAGGGAAAAAGCCTGTACAATGGTTCAGGGTCCTGCGGCCTTAAATTGCCGGGTGCCTCCTGGAATTGCACCTCTCGCAGGATGTTTCTCAGACGCAAGGTGGCACCGGTGCCAACTTAGTCTGGTTTGAGAGTGCCAAGTGGGTCCTGAAAACTGACACCCAGAACCGTGGTTTGTTAGTTTTATTTCCCAGGGAAAAAGCCTGTACAGTGGTTCAGAGGCCTGAGGCCTTAAATTGCCGGGTGCCTCCTGGAATTCGGCCTCTCGCAGGATGCCTCCCAGACGCAAGGTGGCACCAGTGCCAACTTGGTCTGGTTTAAGAGTGTCAAGTGGGTCCTGAAAACTGACACCCAGTACAGTGGCTTGTGAGTTTTGTTTCCCAAGGAAAAAGCCTGTTGAATGGTTCAGGGTCCTGTGGCCTGAAATTGCCGGGTGCCTCCTGGAATTGCACCTCTCGCAGGATGCCTCCCAGACGCCAGGTGGCACCAGGGCACATTTGGTCTTTTTTGAGAGTGCCAGGTTGCTCCTGCAAACTGACACCCAGAACAGTGGCTTCTGAGTTTTGTTTCCCAGGGAAAAAGCCTGTACAATGGTTTATGGTCCGGGGGCCTTAAATTGCCGGGTGCCTCCTGTAATTCGGCCTCTCGCAGGATGCCTCCCAAACGCAAGGTGGCACCAGTTCCAACTTGGTCTCGTTTAAGAGTGCCAAGTGGGTCCTGAAAACTGACACCCAGAACAGTGGCTTCTGAGTTTTGTTTCCCAGGGAAAAAGCCTTTACAATTGTTCAGAGTTCTGCGGCCTTAAATTGCCGAATGCCTCCTGGAATTCGGCCTCTCGCAGGATGCCTCCCAGACGCAAGGTGGCACCAGTTCCAACTTGATCTTGTTTAAGAGTGCCAAGTGGGTCCTGAAAACTGACACCCAGAACAGTGGCTTCTGAGTTTTGTTTCCCAGGGAAAAAGCCTGTACAATGGTTCGGGGTCCTTCGGCCTTAAATATCCGGGTGCCTCCTGGAATTGCGCCTTTCGCAGGATGCCTCCCAGACGCAAAATGACACCAGTGCCAACTTGGTATGGTTTGAGAGTGCCAAGTGGGTCCTGCAAACTGACACCCAGAACATTGGCTTCTGAGTTTTGTTTCCCAGGGAAAAAGCCTGTACAATTCTTCAGAGTCTTGCGGCCTTAAATTGCCGGGTGCCCCTGGAATTGCGCCTCTCGCAGGATGCCTCCCAGACGCAAGGTGGCACAAGTACCAACTTGGTATGGTTTGAGAGTGTCAAGTGGGTCCTGAAAACTGACACCCAGAACAGTGGCTTGTGAATTTTGTTTCCCAGGGAAAAAGCCTGTACAATGGTTCAGGGTCCTGAGGCCTTAAATTGCCGGGTGCCTCCTGGAATTCGGCCTCTCGCAGGATGCCTCCCAGACGCCAGGTGGCACCAGAGCCATCTTGGTCTGGTTTAAGAGTGCCGAGTGGGTCCTGAAAACTGACACCCAGAACAGTGGCTTGTGAGTTTTGTTTCCCAGGGAAAAAGCCTGTACAATGGTTCAGGGTCCTGAGGCCTTAAATTGCCGGGTGCCTCCTGGAATTGCACCTCTCGCAGGATGCCTCCCAGACGCAAGGTGGCACCAGTGCCAACTTGGTCTGGTTTTAGAGTGCCAAGTGGGTCCTGAAAACTAACACCCAGAACAGTGGCTTGTGAGTTTTGTTTCCCAGGGAAAAAGCCTTTACAATTGTTCAGAGTTCTGCGCCCTTAAATTGCCGAATGCCTCCTGGAATTCGGCCTCTCGCAGGATGCCTCCCAGACGCAAGGTGGCACCAGTGCCAACTTGGTCTGGTTTAAGAGTGTCAAGTGTGTCCTGAAAACTGAAACCCAGAACATTGGCTTGTTAGTTTTGTTTCCCAGGGAAAAAGCCTGTACAATGGTTCAGGGTCCTGCGGCCTTAAATTGCCGGGTGCCCCTGGAATTCCGCCTCTCGCAGGATGCCTCCCAGACGCAAGGTTGAACCAGAGCCAACTTGGTCTTGTTTGAGAGTGCCAAGTGGGTCCTGAAAACTGACACCCAGAACAGTGGCTTGTGAGTTTTGTTTCCCAGGGAAAAAGCCTGTACAATGGTTTATGGTCCGGGGGCCTTAAATTGCCGGGTGCCTCCTGTAATTCGGACTCTCGCAGGATGCCTCCCAGACGCAAGGCTGCACCAGTTCAAACTTGGTCTCGTTTAAGAGTGCCAAGTGGGTCCTGAAAACTGACACCCAGAACAGTGGCTTGTGAGTTTTGTTTCCCAGGGAAAAAGCCTGTAGAATGGTTCAGGGTCCTGCGGCCTTAAATTGCCGGGTGCCTCCTGGAATTCGGCCTCTCGCAGGATGCCTCCCAGACGCAAGGTGGCACCAGTTCCAACTTGGTCTGGTTTAAGAGTGCCAAGTGGGTCCTGAAAACTGACACCCAGAACAGTGGCTTCTGAGTTTTGTTTCCCAGGGAAAAAGCCTTTACAATTGTTCAGGGTTCTGAGGGCTTAAATTGCCGGGTGCCTCCTGGAATTGCGCCTCTCGCAGGATGCCTCCCAGACGCAAGGTGGCACAAGTGTCAACTTGGTCTGGTTTGAGAGTGTCAAGTGGGTCCTGAAAACTGACACCCAGAACAGTGGCTTGTGAGTTTTGTTTCCCAGGGAAAAAGTCTGTACAATGGTTCAGGGGTCTGATGCCTTAAATTGCCGGGTGCCACCTGTAATTCGGCCTCTCGCAGGATGCCTCCCAGACGCAAGGTGGCACCAGTGCCAACTTGGTCTGGTTTGAGAGTGTCAAGTGGGTCCTGAAAACTGACACCCAGTACAGTGGCTTGTGAGTTTTGGTTCCCAAGGAAAAAGCCTGTTGAATGGTTCAGGGTCCTGCGGCCTGAAATTGCCGGGTGCCTCCTGGAATTGCACCTCTCGCAGGATGCCTCCCAGACGCCAGGTGGCACCAGGGCACACTTGGTCTTTTTTGAGAGTGCCAGGTTGCTCCTGAAAACTGACACCCAGAACAGTGGCTTCTGAGTTTTGTTTCCCAGGGAAAAAGCCTGTACAATTGTTCAGAGTTCTGCGGCCTTGAATTGCCGAATGCCTCCTGGAATTCGGCCTCTCGCAGGATGCCTCCCAAACGCAAGGTGGCACCAGTGCCAACTTGGTCTGGTTTAAGAGTGTCAAGTGTGTCCTGAAAACTGAAACCCAGTACAGTGGCTTGTGAGTTTTGTTTTCCAGGGAAAAAGCCTGTACAATGGTTTAGGGGCCTGCGGCCTTAAATTGCCGAATGCCTCCTGGAATTCGGCCTCTCGCAGGATGCCTCCCAAACGCAAGGTGGCACTAGTGCCAACTTGGTCTGGTTTAAGAGTGTCAAGTGTGTCCTGAAAACTGACACCCAGAACAGTGGCTTGTGAATTTTGTTTCCCAGGGAAAAAGCCTGTACAATGGTTCAGAGGCCTGCGGCCTTCAATTGCCGGGTGCCTCCTGGAGATCCGCCTCTCGCAGGATGCCTCCCAGACGCAAGGTGTTACCAGTTCTAACTTGGTCTGGTTTAAGAGTGCCAAGTGGGTCCTGAAAACTGACACCCAGAACAGAGATTTGTGAGTTTTGTTTCCCAGGGAAAAAGCCTGTACAATGGTTCAGGGTCCTGCGGCCTTAAATTGCCGGGTGCCTCCTGGAATTGCACCTCTCGCAGGATGTTTCTCAGACGCAAGGTGGCACCGGTGCCAACTTAGTCTGGTTTGAGAGTGCCAAGTGGGTCCTGAAAACTGACACCCAGAACCGTGGTTTGTTAGTTTTATTTCCCAGGGAAAAAGCCTGTACAGTGGTTCAGAGGCCTGAGGCCTTAAATTGCCGGGTGCCTCCTGGAATTCGGCCTCTCGCAGGATGCCTCCCAGACGCAAGGTGGCACCAGTGCCAACTTGGTCTGGTTTAAGAGTGTCAAGTGGGTCCTGAAAACTGACACCCAGTACAGTGGCTTGTGAGTTTTGTTTCCCAAGGAAAAAGCCTGTTGAATGGTTCAGGGTCCTGTGGCCTGAAATTGCCGGGTGCCTCCTGGAATTGCACCTCTCGCAGGATGCCTCCCAGACGCCAGGTGGCACCAGGGCACACTTGGTCTTTTTTGAGAGTGCCAGGTTGCTCCTGCAAACTGACACCCAGAACAGTGGCTTCTGAGTTTTGTTTCCCAGGGAAAAAGCCTGTACAATGGTTTATGGTCCGGGGGCCTTAAATTGCCGGGTGCCTCCTGTAATTCGGCCTCTCGCAGGATGCCTCCCAAACGCAAGGTGGCACCAGTTCCAACTTGGTCTCGTTTAAGAGTGCCAAGTGGGTCCTGAAAACTGACACCCAGAACAGTGGCTTCTGAGTTTTGTTTCCCAGGGAAAAAGCCTTTACAATTGTTCAGAGTTCTGCGGCCTTAAATTGCCGAATGCCTCCTGGAATTCGGCCTCTCGCAGGATGCCTCCCAGACGCAAGGTGGCACCAGTTCCAACTTGATCTTGTTTAAGAGTGCCAAGTGGGTCCTGAAAACTGACACCCAGAACAGTGGCTTCTGAGTTTTGTTTCCCAGGGAAAAAGCCTGTACAATGGTTCGGGGTCCTTCGGCCTTAAATATCCGGGTGCCTCCTGGAATTGCGCCTTTCGCAGGATGCCTCCCAGACGCAAAATGACACCAGTGCCAACTTGGTATGGTTTGAGAGTGCCAAGTGGGTCCTGCAAACTGACACCCAGAACATTGGCTTCTGAGTTTTGTTTCCCAGGGAAAAAGCCTGTACAATTCTTCAGAGTCTTGCGGCCTTAAATTGCCGGGTGCCCCTGGAATTGCGCCTCTCGCAGGATGCCTCCCAGACGCAAGGTGGCACAAGTACCAACTTGGTATGGTTTGAGAGTGTCAAGTGGGTCCTGAAAACTGACACCCAGAACAGTGGCTTGTGAATTTTGTTTCCCAGGGAAAAAGCCTGTACAATGGTTCAGGGTCCTGAGGCCTTAAATTGCCGGGTGCCTCCTGGAATTCGGCCTCTCGCAGGATGCCTCCCAGACGCCAGGTGGCACCAGAGCCATCTTGGTCTGGTTTAAGAGTGCCGAGTGGGTCCTGAAAACTGACACCCAGAACAGTGGCTTGTGAGTTTTGTTTCCCAGGGAAAAAGCCTTTACAACGGTTCAGGGTCCTGAGGCCTTAAATTGCCGGGTGCCTCCTGTAATTCGGCCTCTCGCAGGATGCCTCCCAGACGCAAGGTGGCACCAGTTCCAACTTGGTCTGGTTTAAGAGTGCCAAGTGGGTCCTGAAAACTGACACCCAGAACAGAGACTTGTGAGTTTTGTTTCCCAGGGAAAAAGCCTGTACAATGGTTCAGGGTCCTGCGGCCTTAAATTGCCGGGTGCCTCCTGGAATTGCACCTCTCGCAGGATGCCTCCCAGACGCAAGGTGGCACCAGTGCCAACTTGGTCTGGTTTTAGAGTGCCAAGTGGGTCCTGAAAACTAACACCCAGAACAGTGGCTTGTGAGTTTTGTTTCCCAGGGAAAAAGCCTTTACAATTGTTCAGAGTTCTGCGGCCTTAAATTGCCGAATGCCTCCTGGAATTCGGCCTCTCGCAGGATGCCTCCCAGACGCAAGGTGGCACCAGTGCCAACTTGGTCTGGTTTAAGAGTGTCAAGTGTGTCCTGAAAACTGAAACCCAGAACATTGGCTTGTTAGTTTTGTTTCCCAGGGAAAAAGCCTGTACAATGGTTCAGGGTCCTGCGGCCTTAAATTGCCGGGTGCCCCTGGAATTCCGCCTCTCGCAGGATGCCTCCCAGACGCAAGGTTGAACCAGAGCCAACTTGGTCTTGTTTGAGAGTGCCAAGTGGGTCCTGAAAACTGACACCCAGAACAGTGGCTTGTGAGTTTTGTTTCCCAGGGAAAAAGCCTGTACAATGGTTTATGGTCCGGGGGCCTTAAATTGCCGGGTGCCTCCTGTAATTCGGACTCTCGCAGGATGCCTCCCAGACGCAAGGCTGCACCAGTTCAAACTTGGTCTCGTTTAAGAGTGCCAAGTGGGTCCTGAAAACTGACACCCAGAACAGTGGCTTGTGAGTTTTGTTTCCCAGGGAAAAAGCCTGTAGAATGGTTCAGGGTCCTGCGGCCTTAAATTGCCGGGTGCCTCCTGGAATTCGGCCTCTCGCAGGATGCCTCCCAGACGCAAGGTGGCACCAGTTCCAACTTGGTCTGG
The DNA here is from genome assembly GCF_963513975.1 of Fringilla coelebs. Taxonomy (NCBI): domain Eukaryota; kingdom Metazoa; phylum Chordata; class Aves; order Passeriformes; family Fringillidae; genus Fringilla; species Fringilla coelebs. Next base: position 35,093 of record NW_028167315.1, on the reverse strand, counting down.
TTTAAGAGTGCCAAGTGGGTCCTGAAAACTGACACCCAGAACAGTGGCTTCTGAGTTTTGTTTCCCAGGGAAAAAGCCTTTACAATTGTTCAGGGTTCTGAGGGCTTAAATTGCCGGGTGCCTCCTGGAATTGCGCCTCTCGCAGGATGCCTCCCAGACGCAAGGTGGCACAAGTGTCAACTTGGTCTGGTTTGAGAGTGTCAAGTGGGTCCTGAAAACTGACACCCAGAACAGTGGCTTGTGAGTTTTGTTTCCCAGGGAAAAAGTCTGTACAATGGTTCAGGGGTCTGATGCCTTAAATTGCCGGGTGCCACCTGTAATTCGGCCTCTCGCAGGATGCCTCCCAGACGCAAGGTGGCACCAGTGCCAACTTGGTCTGGTTTGAGAGTGTCAAGTGGGTCCTGAAAACTGACACCCAGTACAGTGGCTTGTGAGTTTTGGTTCCCAAGGAAAAAGCCTGTTGAATGGTTCAGGGTCCTGCGGCCTGAAATTGCCGGGTGCCTCCTGGAATTGCACCTCTCGCAGGATGCCTCCCAGACGCCAGGTGGCACCAGGGCACACTTGGTCTTTTTTGAGAGTGCCAGGTTGCTCCTGAAAACTGACACCCAGAACAGTGGCTTCTGAGTTTTGTTTCCCAGGGAAAAAGCCTGTACAATTGTTCAGAGTTCTGCGGCCTTAAATTGCCGAATGCCTCCTGGAATTCGGCCTCTCGCAGGATGCCTCCCAAACGCAAGGTGGCACCAGTGCCAACTTGGTCTGGTTTAAGAGTGTCAAGTGTGTCCTGAAAACTGAAACCCAGTACAGTGGCTTGTGAGTTTTGTTTTCCAGGGAAAAAGCCTGTACAATGGTTTAGGGGCCTGCGGCCTTAAATTGCCGAATGCCTCCTGGAATTCGGCCTCTCGCAGGATGCCTCCCAAACGCAAGGTGGCACTAGTGCCAACTTGGTCTGGTTTAAGAGTGTCAAGTGTGTCCTGAAAACTGAAACCCAGTACAGTGGCTTGTGAATTTTGTTTCCCAGGGAAAAAGCCTGTACAATGGTTCAGAGGCCTGCGGCCTTCAATTGCCGGGTGCCTCCTGGAGATCCGCCTCTCGCAGGATGCCTCCCAGACGCAAGGTGTTACCAGTTCTAACTTGGTCTGGTTTAAGAGTGCCAAGTGGGTCCTGAAAACTGACACCCAGAACAGAGATTTGTGAGTTTTGTTTCCCAGGGAAAAAGCCTGTACAATGGTTCAGGGTCCTGCGGCCTTAAATTGCCGGGTGCCTCCTGGAATTGCACCTCTCGCAGGATGTTTCTCAGACGCAAGGTGGCACCGGTGCCAACTTAGTCTGGTTTGAGAGTGCCAAGTGGGTCCTGAAAACTGACACCCAGAACCGTGGTTTGTTAGTTTTATTTCCCAGGGAAAAAGCCTGTACAGTGGTTCAGAGGCCTGAGGCCTTAAATTGCCGGGTGCCTCCTGGAATTCGGCCTCTCGCAGGATGCCTCCCAGACGCAAGGTGGCACCAGTGCCAACTTGGTCTGGTTTAAGAGTGTCAAGTGGGTCCTGAAAACTGACACCCAGTACAGTGGCTTGTGAGTTTTGTTTCCCAAGGAAAAAGCCTGTTGAATGGTTCAGGGTCCTGTGGCCTGAAATTGCCGGGTGCCTCCTGGAATTGCACCTCTCGCAGGATGCCTCCCAGACGCCAGGTGGCACCAGGGCACATTTGGTCTTTTTTGAGAGTGCCAGGTTGCTCCTGCAAACTGACACCCAGAACAGTGGCTTCTGAGTTTTGTTTCCCAGGGAAAAAGCCTGTACAATGGTTTATGGTCCGGGGGCCTTAAATTGCCGGGTGCCTCCTGTAATTCGGCCTCTCGCAGGATGCCTCCCAAACGCAAGGTGGCACCAGTTCCAACTTGGTCTCGTTTAAGAGTGCCAAGTGGGTCCTGAAAACTGACACCCAGAACAGTGGCTTCTGAGTTTTGTTTCCCAGGGAAAAAGCCTTTACAATTGTTCAGAGTTCTGCGGCCTTAAATTGCCGAATGCCTCCTGGAATTCGGCCTCTCGCAGGATGCCTCCCAGACGCAAGGTGGCACCAGTTCCAACTTGATCTTGTTTAAGAGTGCCAAGTGGGTCCTGAAAACTGACACCCAGAACAGTGGCTTCTGAGTTTTGTTTCCCAGGGAAAAAGCCTGTACAATGGTTCGGGGTCCTTCGGCCTTAAATATCCGTGTGCCTCCTGGAATTGCGCCTTTCGCAGGATGCCTCCCAGACGCAAAATGACACCAGTGCCAACTTGGTATGGTTTGAGAGTGCCAAGTGGGTCCTGCAAACTGACACCCAGAACATTGGCTTCTGAGTTTTGTTTCCCAGGGAAAAAGCCTGTACAATTCTTCAGAGTCTTGCGGCCTTAAATTGCCGGGTGCCCCTGGAATTGCGCCTCTCGCAGGATGCCTCCCAGACGCAAGGTGGCACAAGTACCAACTTGGTATGGTTTGAGAGTGTCAAGTGGGTCCTGAAAACTGACACCCAGAACAGTGGCTTGTGAATTTTGTTTCCCAGGGAAAAAGCCTGTACAATGGTTCAGGGTCCTGAGGCCTTAAATTGCCGGGTGCCTCCTGGAATTCGGCCTCTCGCAGGATGCCTCCCAGACGCCAGGTGGCACCAGAGCCATCTTGGTCTGGTTGAAGAGTGCCGAGTGGGTCCTGAAAACTGACACCCAGAACAGTGGCTTGTGAGTTTTGTTTCCCAGGGAAAAAGCCTTTACAACGGTTCAGGGTCCTGAGGCCTTAAATTGCCGGGTGCCTCCTGTAATTCGGCCTCTCGCAGGATGCCTCCCAGACGCAAGGTGGCACCAGTTCCAACTTGGTCTGGTTTAAGAGTGCCAAGTGGGTCCTGAAAACTGACACCCAGAACAGAGACTTGTGAGTTTTGTTTCCCAGGGAAAAAGCCTGTACAATGGTTCAGGGTCCTGCGGCCTTAAATTGCCGGGTGCCTCCTGGAATTGCACCTCTCGCAGGATGCCTCCCAGACGCAAGGTGGCACCAGTGCCAACTTGGTCTGGTTTTAGAGTGCCAAGTGGGTCCTGAAAACTAACACCCAGAACAGTGGCTTGTGAGTTTTGTTTCCCAGGGAAAAAGCCTTTACAATTGTTCAGAGTTCTGCGGCCTTAAATTGCCGAATGCCTCCTGGAATTCGGCCTCTCGCAGGATGCCTCCCAGACGCAAGGTGGCACCAGTGCCAACTTGGTCTGGTTTAAGAGTGTCAAGTGTGTCCTGAAAATTGAAACCCAGAACATTGGCTTGTTAGTTTTGTTTCCCAGGGAAAAAGCCTGTACAATGGTTCAGGGTCCTGCGGCCTTAAATTGCCGGGTGCCCCTGGAATTCCGCCTCTCGCAGGATGCCTCCCAGACGCAAGGTTGAACCAGAGCCAACTTGGTCTTGTTTGAGAGTGCCAAGTGGGTCCTGAAAACTGACACCCAGAACAGTGGCTTGTGAGTTTTGTTTCCCAGGGAAAAAGCCTGTACAATGGTTTATGGTCCGGGGGCCTTAAATTGCCGGGTGCCTCCTGTAATTCGGACTCTCGCAGGATGCCTCCCAGACGCAAGGCTGCACCAGTTCAAACTTGGTCTCGTTTAAGAGTGCCAAGTGGGTCCTGAAAACTGACACCCAGAACAGTGGCTTGTGAGTTTTGTTTCCCAGGGAAAAAGCCTGTAGAATGGTTCAGGGTCCTGCGGCCTTAAATTGCCGGGTGCCTCCTGGAATTCGGCCTCTCGCAGGATGCCTCCCAGACGCAAGGTGGCACCAGTTCCAACTTGGTCTGGTTTAAGAGTGCCAAGTGGGTCCTGAAAACTGACACCCAGAACAGTGGCTTCTGAGTTTTGTTTCCCAGGGAAAAAGCCTTTACAATTGTTCAGGGTTCTGAGGGCTTAAATTGCCGGGTGCCTCCTGGAATTGCGCCTCTCGCAGGATGCCTCCCAGACGCAAGGTGGCACAAGTGTCAACTTGGTCTGGTTTGAGAGTGTCAAGTGGGTCCTGAAAACTGACACCCAGAACAGTGGCTTGTGAGTTTTGTTTCCCAGGGAAAAAGTCTGTACAATGGTTCAGGGGTCTGATGCCTTAAATTGCCGGGTGCCACCTGTAATTCGGCCTCTCGCAGGATGCCTCCCAGACGCAAGGTGGCACCAGTGCCAACTTGGTCTGGTTTGAGAGTGTCAAGTGGGTCCTGAAAACTGACACCCAGTACAGTGGCTTGTGAGTTTTGGTTCCCAAGGAAAAAGCCTGTTGAATGGTTCAGGGTCCTGCGGCCTGAAATTGCCGGGTGCCTCCTGGAATTGCACCTCTCGCAGGATGCCTCCCAGACGCCAGGTGGCACCAGGGCACACTTGGTCTTTTTTGAGAGTGCCAGGTTGCTCCTGAAAACTGACACCCAGAACAGTGGCTTCTGAGTTTTGTTTCCCAGGGAAAAAGCCTGTACAATTGTTCAGAGTTCTGCGGCCTTAAATTGCCGAATGCCTCCTGGAATTCGGCCTCTCGCAGGATGCCTCCCAAACGCAAGGTGGCACCAGTGCCAACTTGGTCTGGTTTAAGAGTGTCAAGTGTGTCCTGAAAACTGAAACCCAGTACAGTGGCTTGTGAGTTTTGTTTTCCAGGGAAAAAGCCTGTACAATGGTTTAGGGGCCTGCGGCCTTAAATTGCCGAATGCCTCCTGGAATTCGGCCTCTCGCAGGATGCCTCCCAAACGCAAGGTGGCACTAGTGCCAACTTGGTCTGGTTTAAGAGTGTCAAGTGTGTCCTGAAAACTGAAACCCAGTACAGTGGCTTGTGAATTTTGTTTCCCAGGGAAAAAGCCTGTACAATGGTTCAGAGGCCTGCGGCCTTCAATTGCCGGGTGCCTCCTGGAGATCCGCCTCTCGCAGGATGCCTCCCAGACGCAAGGTGGTACCAGTTCCAACTTGGTCTGGTTTAAGAGTGCCAAGTGGGTCCTGAAAACTGACACCCAGAACAGAGATTTGTGAGTTTTGTTTCCCAGGGAAAAAGCCTGTACAATGGTTCAGGGTCCTGCGGCCTTAAATTGCCGGGTGCCTCCTGGAATTGCACCTCTCGCAGGATGTTTCTCAGACGCTAAGTGGCACCGGTGCCCACTTAGTCTGGTTTGAGAGTGCCAAGTGGGTCCTGAAAACTGACACCCAGAACCGTGGTTTGTTAGTTTTATTTCCCAGGGAAAAAGCCTGTACAGTGGTTCAGAGGCCTGAGGCCTTAAATTGCCGGGTGCCTCCTGGAATTCGGCCTCTCGCAGGATGCCTCCCAAACGCAAGGTGGCACCAGAGCCATCTTGGTCTGGTTTAAGAGTGCCAAGTGGGTCCTGAAAACTGACACCCAGAACAGTGGCTTGTTAGTTTTGTTTCCCAGGGAAAAAGCCTGTAGAATGGTTCAGGGTCCTGCGGCCGTAAATTACCGGGTGCCTCCTGGAGATCCGCCTCTTGCAGGATGCCTCCTAGACGCAAAATTACACCAGTGCCAACTTGGTCTAGTTTGAGAGTGCCAAGTAGGTCCTGAAAACTGACACCCAGAACAGTGGCTTGTGAATTTTGTTTCCCAGGGAAAAAGCCTGTACAATGGTTCAGAGGCCTGCGGCCTTCAATTGCCGGGTGCCTCCTGGAGATCCGCCTCTCGCAGGATGCCTCCCAGACGCAAGGTGGTACCAGTTCCAACTTGGTCTGGTTTAAGAGTGCCAAGTGGGTCCTGAAAACTGACACCCAGAACAGAGACTTGTGAGTTTTGTTTCCCAGGGAAAAAGCCTGTACAATGGTTCAGGGTCCTGCGGCCTTAAATTGCCGGGTGCCTCCTGGAATTGCACCTCTCGCAGGATGTTTCTCAGACGCAAAGTGGCACCGGTGCCCACTTAGTCTGGTTTGAGAGTGCCAAGTGAATCCTGAAAACTGACACCCAGAACCGTGGTTTGTTAGTTTTATTTCCCAGGGAAAAAGCCTGTACAATGGTTCAGCGGCCTGAGGCCTTAAATTGCCGGGTGCCTCCTGGAATTCGGCCTCTCGCAGGATGCCTCCCCGATGCCAGGTGGCACCAGAGCCATCTTGGTCTGGTTTAAGAATGCCAAGTGGGTCCTGAAAACTGACACCCAGAACATTGGCTTGTTAGTTTTGTTTCCCAGGGAAAAAGCCTGTACAATGGTTCAGGGTCCTGCGGCCTTAAATTGCCGGGTGCCCCTGGAATTCCGCCTCTCGCAGGATGCCTCCCAGACGCAAGGTTGAACCAGAGCCATCTTGGTCTTGTTTGAGAGTGCCAAGTGGGTCCTGAAAACTGACACCCAGAACAGTGGCGTCTGAGTTTTGTTTCCCAGGGAAAAAGCCTGTACAATGGTTTATGGTCCGGGGGCCTTAAATTGCCGGGTGCCTCCTGTAATTCGGACTCTCGCAGGATGCCTCCCAGACGCAAGGCTGCACCAGTTCAAACTTGGTCTCGTTTAAGAGTGCCAAGTGGGTCCTGAAAACTGACAACCAGAACAGTGGCTTGTGAGTTTTGTTTCCCAGGGAAAAAGCCTGTAGAATGGTTCAGGGTCCTGCGGCCTTAAATTGCCGGGTGCCTCCTGGAATTCGGCCTCTCGCAGGATGCCTCCCAGACGCAAGGTGGCACCAGTTCCAACTTGGTCTGGTTTAAGAGTGCCAAGTGGGTCCTGAAAACTGACACCCAGAACAGTGGCTTCTGAGTTTTGTTTCCCAGGGAAAAAGCCTTTACAATTGTTCAGGGTTCTGAGGGCTTAAATTGCCGGGTGCCTCCTGGAATTGCGCCTCTCGCAGGATGCCTCCCAGACGCAAGGTGGCACAAGTGTCAACTTGGTCTGGTTTGAGAGTGTCAAGTGGGTCCTGAAAACTGACACCCAGAACAGTGGCTTGTGAGTTTTGTTTCCCAGGGAAAAAGTCTGTACAATGGTTCAGGGGTCTGAGGCCTTAAATTGCCGGGTGCCACCTGTAATTCGGCCTCTCGCAGGATGCCTCCCAGACGCAAGGTGGCACCAGTGCCAACTTGGTCTGGTTTGAGAGTGTCAAGTGGGTCCTGAAAACTGACACCCAGTACAGTGGCTTGTGAGTTTTGTTTCCCAAGGAAAAAGCCTGTTGAATGGTTCAGGGTCCTGCGGCCTGAAATTGCCGGGTGCCTCCTGGAATTGCACCTCTCGAAAGATGCCTCCACGACGCCAGGCGGCACCAGGGCACGCTTGGTCTTTTTTGAGAGTGCCAGGTTGCTCCTGCAAACTGACACCCAGAACAGTGGCTTCTGAGTTTTGTTTCCCAGGGAAAAAGCCTGTACAATTGTTCAGAGTTCTGCGGCCTTAAATTGCCGAATGCCTCCTGGAATTCGGCCTCTCGCAGGATGCCTCCCAAACGCAAGGTGGCACCAGTGCCAACTTGGTCTGGTTTAAGAGTGCCAAGTGGTTCCTGAAAACTGACACCCAGAACAGTGGCTTGTGAGTTTTGTTTTCCAGGGAAAAAGCCTGTAGAATGGTTCAGGGTCCTGCGGCCTTAAATTGCCGGGTGCCTCCTGGAATTCGGCCTCTCGCAGGATGCCTCCCAGACGCAAGGTGGCACCAGTTCCAACTTGGTCTGGTTTAAGAGTGCCAAGTGGGTCCTGAAAACTGACACCCAGAACAGTGGCTTGTGAGTTTTGTTTCCCAGGGAAAAAGCCTGTACAATGGTTCAGGGTCCTGCGGCCTTAAATTGCCGGGTGCCTCCTGGAATTGCACCTCTCGCAGGATGCCTCCCAGACGCAAGGTGGCACTAGTGCCAACTTGGTCTGGTTTGATAGTGCCAAGTGGGTCCTGAAAACTGACACCCAGAACAGTGGCTTCTGAGTTTTGTTTCCCAGGGAAAAAGCCTTTACAGTTGTTCAGAGTTCTGCGGCCTTAAATTGCCGAATGCCTCCTGGAATTGCACCTCTCGCAGGATGTTTCCCAAACGCATGGTGGCACCAGTGCCAACTTGGTCTGGTTTAAGAGTGTCAAGTGTGTCCTGAAAACTGAAACCCAGTACAGTGGCTTGTGAGTTTTGTTTCCCAGGGAAAAAGCCTGTACAATGGTTCATGGTCCTCCGGCCTTAAATTGCCGGGTGCCTCCTGGAATTGCACCTCTCGCAGGATGCCTCCCAGACGCCAGGTGGAACCAGGGCACACTTGGTCTTTTTTGAGAGTGCCAGGTTGCTCCTGCAAACTGACACCCAGAACAGTGGCTTCTGAGTTTTGTTTCCCAGGGAAAAAGCCTGTACAATGGTTTAGGGTCCTGCGGCCCTAAATTGCCGGGTGCCTCCTGGAATTGCGTTTTTCGCAGGATGCCTCCAAGACGCAAAATGACACCAGTGCCAACTTGGTCTGGTTTGAGAGTGCCAAGTGGGTCCTGCAAACTGACACCCAGAACAGTGGCTTCTGAGTTTTGTTTCCCAGGGAAAAAGCCTGTACAATGGTTCAGGGTCCTGCAGCCTTAAATTGCCGGGTGCCGCCTGGAATTGCACCTCTCGCAGGATGCCTCCCAGACGCCAGGTGGCACCAGAGCCATCTTGGTCTGGTTTAAGAGTGCCAAGTGGGTCCTGAAAACTGACACCCACAACCGTGGTTTGTTACTGTTATTTCCCAGGGAAAAAGCCTGTACAGTGGTTCAGCGGCCTGAGGCCTTAAATTGCCGGGTGCCTCCTGGAATTCGGTCTTTCGCAGGATGCCTCCCAGACGCAAGGTTGAACCAGAGCCATCTTGGTCTTGTTTGAGAGTGCCAAGTGGGTCCTGCAAACTGACACCCAGAACAGTGGCTTCTGAGTTTTGTTTCCCAGGGAAAAAGCCTGTACAATGGTTTATGGTCCGGGGGCCTTAAATTGCCGGGTGCCTCCTGTAATTCGGCCTCTCGCAGGATGCCTCCCAGACGCAAGGCTGCACCAGTTCAAACTTGGTCTCGTTTAAGAGTGCCAAGTGGGTCCTGAAAACTGACACCCAGAACAGTGGCTTGTGAGTTTTGTTTTCCAGGGAAATAGCCTGTAGAATGGTTCAGGGTCCTGCGGCCTTAAATTGCCGGGTGCCTCCTGGAATTGCACCTCTCGCAGGATGCCTCCCAGACGCAAGGTGGCACCAGTTCCAACTTGGTCTGGTTTAAGAGTGCCAAGTGGGTCCTGAAAACTGACACCCAGAACAGTGGCTTGTGAGTTTTGTTTCCCAGGGAAAAAGCCTGTACAATGGTTCAGGGTCCTGCGGCCTTAAATTGCCGGGTGCCTCCTGGAATTGCACCTCTCGCAGGATGCCTCCCAGACGCAAGGTGGCACTAGTGCCAACTTGGTCTGGTTTGATAGTGCCAAGTGGGTCCTGAAAACTGACACCCAGAACAGTGGCTTCTGAGTTTTGTTTCCCAGGGAAAAAGCCTTTACAGTTGTTCAGAGTTCTGCGGCCTTAAATTGCCGAATGCCTCCTGGAATTGCACCTCTCGCAGGATGTTTCCCAAACGCATGGTGGCACCAGTGCCAACTTGGTCTGGTTTAAGAGTGTCAAGTGTGTCCTGAAAACTGAAACCCAGTACAGTGGCTTGTGAGTTTTGTTTCCCAGGGAAAAAGCCTGTACAATGGTTCATGGTCCTCCGATCTTAAATTGCCGGGTGCCTCCTGGAATTGCACCTCTCGCAGGATGCCTCCCAGACGCCAGGTGGAACCAGGGCACACTTGGTCTTTTTTGAGAGTGCCAGGTTGCTCCTGCAAACTGACACCCAGAACAGTGGCTTCTGAGTTTTGTTTCCCAGGGAAAAAGCCTGTACAATGGTTTAGGATCCTGCGGCCCTAAATTGCCGGGTGCCTCCTGGAATTGCGTTTTTCGCAGGATGCCTCCAAGACGCAAAATGACACCAGTGCCAACTTGGTCTGGTTTGAGAGTGCCAAGTGGGTCCTGCAAACTGACACCCAGAACAGTGGCTTCTGAGTTTTGTTTCCCAGGGAAAAAGCCTGTACAATGGTTCAGGGTCCTGCAGCCTTAAATTGCCGGGTGCCGCCTGGAATTGCACCTCTCGCAGGATGCCTCCCAGACGCCAGGTGGCACCAGAGCCATCTTGGTCTGGTTTAAGAGTGCCAAGTGGGTCCTGAAAACTGACACCCACAACCGTGGTTTGTTACTGTTATTTCCCAGGGAAAAAGCCTGTACAGTGGTTCAGCGGCCTGAGGCCTTAAATTGCCGGGTGCCTCCTGGAATTCGGTCTCTCGCAGGATGCCTCCCAGACGCAAGGTTGAACCAGAGCCATCTTGGTCTTGTTTGAGAGTGCCAAGTGGGTCCTGCAAACTGACACCCAGAACAGTGGCTTCTGAGTTTTGTTTCCCAGGGAAAAAGCCTGTACAATGGTTTATGGTCCGGGGGCCTTAAATTGCCGGGTGCCTCCTGTAATTCGGCCTCTCGCAGGATGCCTCCCAGACGCAAGGCTGCACCAGTTCAAACTTGGTCTCGTTTAAGAGTGCCAAGTGGGTCCTGAAAACTGACACCCAGAACAGTGGCTTGTGAGTTTTGTTTTCCAGGGAAATAGCCTGTAGAATGGTTCAGGGTCCTGCGGCCTTAAATTGCCGGGTGCCTCCTGGAATTGCACCTCTCGCAGGATGCCTCCCAGACGCAAGGTGGCACCAGTTCCAACTTGGTCTGGTTTAAGAGTGCCAAGTGGGTCCTGAAAACTGACACCCAGTACAGTGGCTTGTGAGTTTTGGTTCCCAAGGAAAAAGCCTGTTGAATGGTTCAGGGTCCTGCGGCCTGAAATTGCCGGGTGCCTCCTGGAATTGCACCTCTCGCAGGATGCCTCCCAGACGCAAGGTGGCACAAGTGTCAACTTGGTCTGGTTTGAGAGTGTCAAGTGGGTCCTGCAAACTGACACCCAGAACAGTGGCTTCTGAGTTTTGTTTCCCAGGGAAAAAGTCTGTACAATGGTTCAGGGGTCTGATGCCTTAAATTGCCGGGTGCCACCTGTAATTCGGCCTCTCGCAGGATGCCTCCCAGACGCAAGGTGGCACCAGTGCCAACTTGGTCTGGTTTGAGAGTGTCAAGTGGGTCCTGAAAACTGACACCCAGTACAGTGGCTTGTGAGTTTTGGTTCCCAAGGAAAAAGCCTGTTGAATGGTTCAGGGTCCTGCGGCCTGAAATTGCCGGGTGCCTCCTGGAATTGCACCTCTCGCAGGATGCCTCCCAGACGCCAGGTGGCACCAGGGCACACTTGGTCTTTTTTGAGAGTGCCAGGTTGCTCCTGAAAACTGACACCCAGAACAGTGGCTTCTGAGTTTAGTTTCCCAGGGAAAAAGCCTGTACAATTGTTCAGAGTTCTGCGGCCTTAAATTGCCGAATGCCTCCTGGAATTCGGCCTCTCGCAGGATGCCTCCCAAACGCAAGGTGGCACCAGTGCCAACTTGGTCTGGTTTAAGAGTGTCAATTGTGTCCTGAAAACTGAAACCCAGTACAGTGGCTTGTGAGTTTTGTTTTCCAGGGAAAAAGCCTGTACAATGGTTTAGGGGCCTGCGGCCTTAAATTGCCGAATGCCTCCTGGAATTCGGCCTCTCGCAGGATGCCTCCCATACGCAAGGTGGCACTAGTGCCAACTTGGTCTGGTTTAAGAGTGTCAAGTGTGTCCTGAAAACTGAAACCCAGTACAGTGGCTTGTGAATTTTGTTTCCCAGGGAAAAAGCCTGTACAATGGTTCAGAGGCCTGCGGCCTTCAATTGCCGGGTGCCTCCTGGAGATCTGCCTCTCGCAGGATGCCTCCCAGACGCAAGGTGGTACCAGTTCCAACTTGGTCTGGTTTAAGAGTGCCAAGTGGGTCCTGAAAACTGACACCCAGAACAGAGACTTGTGAGTTTTGTTTCCCAGGGAAAAAGCCTGTACAATGGTTCAGGGTCCTGCGGCCTTAAATTGCCGGGTGCCTCCTGGAATTGCACCTCTCGCAGGATGTTTCTCAGACGCTAAGTGGCACCGGTGCCCACTTAGTCTGGTTTGAGAATGCCAAGTGGGTCCTTAAAACTGACACCCAGAACCGTGGTTTGTTAGTTTTATTTCCCAGGGAAAAAGCCTGTACAGTGGTTCAGCGGCCTGAGGCCTTAAATTGCCGGGTGCCTCCTGGAATTCGGCCTCTCGCAGGATGCCTCCCAAACGCAAGGTGGCACCAGAGCCATCTTGGTCTGGTTTAAGAGTGCCAAGTGGGTCCTGAAAACTGACACCCAGAACAGTGGCTTGTGAGTTTTGTTTCCCAGGGAAAAAGCCTGTAGAATGGTTCAGGGTCCTGCGGCCTTAAATTACCGGGTGCCTCCTGGAGATCCGCCTCTTGCAGGATGCCTCCTAGACGCAAAATTACACCAGTGCCAACTTGGTCTAGTTTGAGAGTGCCAAGTAGGTCCTGAAAACTCACACCCAGAACAGTGGCTTGTGAATTTTGTTTCCCAGGGAAAAAGCCTGTACAATGGTTCAGAGGCCTGCGGCCTTCAATTGCCGGGTGCCTCCTGGAGATCCGCCTCTCGCAGGATGCCTCCCAGACGCAAGGTGGTACCAGTTCCAACTTGGTCTGGTTTAAGAGTGCCAAGTGGGTCCTGAAAACTGACACCCAGAACAGAGACTTGTGAGTTTTGTTTCCCAGGGAAAAAGCCTGTAGAATGGTTCAGGGTCCTGCGGCCTTAAATTGCCGGGTGCCTCCTGGAATTCGGCCTCTCGCAGGATGCCTCCCAGACGCAAGGTGGCACCAGTTCCAACTTGGTCTGGTTTAAGAGTGCCAAGTGGGTCCTGAAAACTGACACCCAGAACAGTGGCTTCTGAGTTTTGTTTCCCAGGGAAAAAGCCTTTACAATTGTTCAGGGTTCTGAGGGCTTAAATTGCCGGGTGCCTCCTGGAATTGCGCCTTACGCAGGATGCCTCCCAGACGCAAGGTGGCACAAGTGTCAACTTGGTCTGGTTTGAGAGTGTCAAGTGGCTCCTGAAAACTGACACCCAGAACAGTGGCTTGTGAGTTTTGTTTCCCAGGGAAAAAGTCTGTACAATGGTTCAGGGGTCTGAGGCCTTAAATTGCCGGGTGCCACCTGTAATTCGGCCTCTCGCAGGATGCCTCCCAGACGCAAGGTGGCACCAGTGCCAACTTGGTCTGGTTTGAGAGTGTCAAGTGGGTCCTGAAAACTGACACCCAGTACAGTGGCTTCTGAGTTTTGTTTCCCAAGGAAAAAGCCTGTTGAATGGTTCAGGGTCCTGCGGCCTGAAATTGCCGGGTGCCTCCTGGAATTGCACCTCTCGAAAGATGCCTCCACGACGCCAGGCGGCACCAGGGCACACTTGGTCTTTTTTGAGAGTGCCAGGTTGCTCCTGCAAACTGACACCCAGAACAGTGGCTTCTGAGTTTTGTTTCCCAGGGAAAAAGCCTGTACAATTGTTCAGAGTTCTGCGGCCTTAAATTGCCGAATGCCTCCTGGAATTCGGCCTCTCGCAGGATGCCTCCCAAACGCAAGGTGGCACCAGTGCCAACTTGGTCTGGTTTAAGAGTGCCAAGTGGTTCCTGAAAACTGACACCCAGAACAGTGGCTTGTGAGTTTTGTTTTCCAGGGAAAAAGCCTGTAGAATGGTTCAGGGTCCTGCGGCCTTAAATTGCCGGGTGCCTCCTGGAATTCGGCCTCTCGCAGGATGCCTCCCAGACGCAAGGTGGCACCAGTTCCAACTTGGTCTGGTTTAAGAGTGCCAAGTGGGTCCTGAAAACTGACACCCAGAACAGTGGCTTCTGAGTTTTGTTTCCCAGGGAAAAAGCCTGTACAATGGTTCAGGGTCCTGCGGCCTTAAATTGCCGGGTGCCTCCTGGAATTGCACCTCTCGCAGGATGCCTCCCAGACGCAAGGTGGCACCAGTGCCAACTTGGTCTGGTTTGAGAGTGCCAAGTGGGTCCTGAAAACTGACACCCAGAACAGTGGCTTCTGAGTTTTGTTTCCCAGGGAAAAAGCCTTTACAGTTGTTCAGAGTTCTGCGGCCTTAAATTGCCGAATGCCTCCTGGAATTGCACCTCTCGCAGGATGTTTCCCAAACGCATGGTGGCACCAGTGCCAACTTGGTCTGGTTTAAGAGTGTCAAGTGTGTCCTGAAAACTGAAACCCAGTACAGTGGCTTGTGAGTTTTGTTTCCCAGGGAAAAAGCCTGTACAATGGTTCATGGTCCTCCGGCCTTAAATTGCCGGGTGCCTCCTGGAATTGCACCTCTCGCAGGATGCCTCCCAGACGCAAGGTGGCACCAGTTCCAACTTGGTCTGGTTTGAGACTTCCAAGTGGGTCCTGCAAACTGACACCCAGAACAGTGGCTTCTGAGTTTTGTTTCCCAGGGAAAAAGCCTTTACAATTGTTCAGAGTTCTGCGGCCTTAAATTGCCGAATGCCTCCTGGAATTCGGCCTCTCGCAGGATGCCTCCCAGACGCAAGGTGGCACCAGTTCCAACTTGATCTGGTTTAAGAGTGCCAAGTGGGTCCTGCAAACTGACACCCAGAACAGTGGCTTCTGTGTTTTGTTTCCCAGGGAAAAAGCCTGTACAATGGTTTAGGGTCCTGCGGCCCTAAATTGCCGGGTGCCTCCTGGAATTGCGTTTTTCGCAGGATGCCTCCAAGACGCAAAATGACACCAGTGCCAACTTGGTCTGGTTTGAGAGTGCCAAGTGGGTCCTGCAAACTGACACCCAGAACAGTGGCTTCTGAGTTTTGTTTCCCAGGGAAAAAGCCTGTACAATGGTTCAGGGTCCTGCAGCCTTAAATTGCCGGGTGCCGCCTGGAATTGCACCTCTCGCAGGATGCCTCCCAGACGCCAGGTGGCACCAGAGCCATCTTGGTCTGGTTTAAGAGTGCCAAGTGGGTCCTGAAAACTGACACCCACAACCGTGGTTTGTTACTGTTATTTCCCAGGGAAAAAGCCTGTACAGTGGTTCAGCGGCCTGAGGCCTTAAATTGCCGGGTGCCTCCTGGAATTCGGTCTCTCGCAGGATGCCTCCCAGACGCAAGGTTGAACCAGAGCCATCTTGGTCTTGTTTGAGAGTGCCAAGTGGGTCCTGAAAACTGACACCCAGAACAGTGGCTTCTGAGTTTTGTTTCCCAGGGAAAAAGCCTGTACAATGGTTTATGGTCCGGGGGCCTTAAATTGCCGGGTGCCTCCTGTAATTCGGCCTCTCGCAGGATGCCTCCCAGACGCAAGGCTGCACCAGTTCAAACTTGGTCTCGTTTAAGAGTGCCAAGTGGGTCCTGAAAACTGACACCCAGAACAGTGGCTTGTGAGTTTTGTTTTCCAGGGAAAAAGCCTGTAGAATGGTTCAGGGTCCTGCGGCCTTAAATTGCCGGGTGCCTCCTGGAATTCGGCCTCTCGCAGGATGCCTCCCAGACGCAAGGTGGCACCAGTTCCAACTTGGTCTGGTTTAAGAGTGCCAAGTGGGTCCTGAAAACTGACACCCAGAACAGTGGCTTCTGAGTTTTGTTTCCCAGGGAAAAAGCCTTTACAATTGTTCAGGGTTCTGAGGGCTTAAATTGCCGGGTGCCTCCTGGAATTGCGCCTCTCGCAGGATGCCTCCCAGACGCAAGGTGGCACAAGTGTCAACTTGGTCTGGTTTGAGAGTGTCAAGTGGCTCCTGAAAACTGACACCCAGAACAGTGGCTTGTGAGTTTTGTTTCCCAGGGAAAAAGTCTGTACAATGGTTCAGGGGTCTGATGCCTTAAATTGCCGGGTGCCACCTGTAATTCGGCCTCTCGCAGGATGCCTCCCAGACGCAAGGTGGCACCAGTGCCAACTTGGTCTGGTTTGAGAGTGTCAAGTGGGTCCTGAAAACTGACACCCAGTACAGTGGCTTGTGAGTTTTGGTTCCCAAGGAAAAAGCCTGTTGAATGGTTCAGGGTCCTGCGGCCTGAAATTGCCGGGTGCCTCCTGGAATTGCACCTCTCGCAGGATGCCTCCCAGACGCCAGGTGGCACCAGGGCACACTTGGTCTTTTTTGAGAGTGCCAGGTTGCTCCTGAAAACTGACACCCAGAACAGTGGCTTCTGAGTTTAGTTTCCCGGGGAAAAAGCCTGTACAATTGTTCAGAGTTCTGCGGCCTTAAATTGCTGAATGCCTCCTGGAATTCGGCCTCTCGCAGGATGCCTCCCAAACGCAAGGTGGCACCAGTGCCAACTTGGTCTGGTTTAAGAGTGTCAAGTGTGTCCTGAAAACTGAAACCCAGTACAGTGGCTTGTGAGTTTTGTTTTCCAGGGAAAAAGCCTGTACAATGGTTTAGGGGCCTGCGGCCTTAAATTGCCGAATGCCTCCTGGAATTCGGCCTCTCGCAGGATGCCTCCCATACGCAAGGTGGCACTAGTGCCAACTTGGTCTGGTTTAAGAGTGTCAAGTGTGTCCTGAAAACTGAAACCCAGTACAGTGGCTTGTGAATTTTGTTTCCCAGGGAAAAAGCCTGTACAATGGTTCAGAGGCCTGCGGCCTTCAATTGCCGGGTGCCTCCTGGAGATCCGCCTCTCGCAGGATGCCTCCCAGACGCAAGGTGGTACCAGTTCCAACTTGGTCTGGTTTAAGAGTGCCAAGTGGGTCCTGAAAACTGACACCCAGAACAGAGACTTGTGAGTTTTGTTTCCCAGGGAAAAAGCCTGTACAATGGTTCAGGGTCCTGCGGCCTTAAATTGCCGGGTGCCTCCTGGAATTGCACCTCTCGCAGGATGTTTCTCAGACGCTAAGTGGCACCGGTGCCCACTTAGTCTGGTTTGAGAATGCCTAGTGGGTCCTGAAAACTGACACCCAGAACCGTGGTTTGTTAGTTTTATTTCCCAGGGAAAAAGCCTGTACAGTGGTTCAGCGGCCTGAGGCCTTAAATTGCCGGGTGCCTCCTGGAATTCGGCCTCTCGCAGGATGCCTCCCAAACGCAAGGTGGCACCAGAGCCATCTTGGTCTGGTTTAAGAGTGCCAAGTGGGTCCTGAAAACTGACACCCAGAACAGTGGCTTGTGAGTTTTGTTTCCCAGGGAAAAAGCCTGTAGAATGGTTCAGGGTCCTGCGGCCTTAAATTACCGGGTGCCTCCTGGAGATCCGCCTCTTGCAGGATGCCTCCTAGACGCAAAATTACACCAGTGCCAACTTGGTCTAGTTTGAGAGTGCCAAGTAGGTCCTGAAAACTCACACCCAGAACAGTGGCTTGTGAATTTTGTTTCCCAGGGAAAAAGCCTGTACAATGGTTCAGAGGCCTGCGGCCTTCAATTGCCGGGTGCCTCCTGGAGATCCGCCTCTCGCAGGATGCCTCCCAGACGCAAGGTGGTACCAGTTCCAACTTGGTCTGGTTTAAGAGTGCCAAGTGGGTCCTGAAAACTGACACCCAGAACAGAGACTTGTGAGTTTTGTTTCCCAGGGAAAAAGCCTGTACAATGGTTCAGGGTCCTGCGGCCTTAAATTGCCGGGTGCCTCCTGGAATTGCACCTCTCGCAGGATGTTTCTCAGACGCTAAGTGGCACCGGTGCCCACTTAGTCTGGTTTGAGAGTGTCAAGTGGCTCCTGAAAACTGACACCCAGAACAGTGGCTTGTGAGTTTTGTTTCCCAGGGAAAAAGTCTGTACAATGGTTCAGGGGTCTGAGGCCTTAAATTGCCGGGTGCCACCTGTAATTCGGCCTCTCGCAGGATGCCTCCCAGACGCAAGGTGGCACCAGTGCCAACTTGGTCTGGTTTGAGAGTGTCAAGTGGGTCCTGAAAACTGACACCCAGTACAGTGGCTTGTGAGTTTTGTTTCCCAAGGAAAAACCCTGTTGAATGGTTCAGGGTCCTGCGGCCTGAAATTGCCGGGTGCCTCCTGGAATTGCACCTCTCGCAGGATGCCTCCCAGATGCCAGGTGGCACCAGGGCACACTTGGTCTTTTTTGAGAGTGCCAGGTTGCTCCTGCAAACTGACACCCAGAACAGTGGCTTCTGACTTTTGTTTCCCAGGGAAAAAGCCTGTACAATGGTTTCTGGTCCAGGGGCCTTAAATTGCCGGGTGCCTCCTGGAATTCGGCCTTTCGCAGGATGCCTCCCAAACGCAAGGTGGCACCAGTTCCAACTTGGTCTGGTTTAAGAGTGCCAAGTGGGTCCTGAAAACTGACACCCAGAACAGTGGCTTCTGAGTTTTGTTTCCCAGGGAAAAAGCCTTTACAATTGTTCAGGGTTCTGAGGGCTTAAATTGCCGGGTGCCTCCTGGAATTGCGCCTCTCGCAGGATGCCTCCCAGACGCAAGGTGGCACAAGTGTCAACTTGGTCTGGTTTGAGAGTGTCAAGTGGCTCCTGAAAACTGACACCCAGAACAGTGGCTTGTGAGTTTTGTTTCCCAGGGAAAAAGTCTGTACAATGGTTCAGGGGTCTGATGCCTTAAATTGCCGGGTGCCACCTGTAATTCGGCCTCTCGCAGGATGCCTCCCAGACGCAAGGTGGCACCAGTGCCAACTTGGTCTGGTTTGAGAGTGTCAAGTGGGTCCTGAAAACTGACACCCAGTACAGTGGCTTGTGAGTTTTGGTTCCCAAGGAAAAAGCCTGTTGAATGGTTCAGGGTCCTGCGGCCTGAAATTGCCGGGTGCCTCCTGGAATTGCACCTCTCGCAGGATGCCTCCCAGACGCCAGGTGGCACCAGGGCACACTTGGTCTTTTTTGAGAGTGCCAGGTTGCTCCTGAAAACTGACACCCAGAACAGTGGCTTCTGAGTTTAGTTTCCCGGGGAAAAAGCCTGTACAATTGTTCAGAGTTCTGCGGCCTTAAATTGCCGAATGCCTCCTGGAATTCGGCCTCTCGCAGGATGCCTCCCAAACGCAAGGTGGCACCAGTGCCAACTTGGTCTGGTTTAAGAGTGTCAAGTGTGTCCTGAAAACTGAAACCCAGTACAGTGGCTTGTGAGTTTTGTTTTCCAGGGAAAAAGCCTGTACAATGGTTTAGGGGCCTGCGGCCTTAAATTGCCGAATGCCTCCTGGAATTCGGCCTCTCGCAGGATGCCTCCCATACGCAAGGTGGCACTAGTGCCAACTTGGTCTGGTTTAAGAGTGTCAAGTGTGTCCTGAAAACTGAAACCCAGTACAGTGGCTTGTGAATTTTGTTTCCCAGGGAAAAAGCCTGTACAATGGTTCAGAGGCCTGCGGCCTTCAATTGCCGGGTGCCTCCTGGAGATCCGCCTCTCGCAGGATGCCTCCCAGACGCAAGGTGGTACCAGTTCCAACTTGGTCTGGTTTAAGAGTGCCAAGTGGGTCCTGAAAACTGACACCCAGAACAGAGACTTGTGAGTTTTGTTTCCCAGGGAAAAAGCCTGTACAATGGTTCAGGGTCCTGCGGCCTTAAATTGCCGGGTGCCTCCTGGAATTGCACCTCTCGCAGGATGTTTCTCAGACGCTAAGTGGCACCGGTGCCCACTTAGTCTGGTTTGAGAATGCCTAGTGGGTCCTGAAAACTGACACCCAGAACCGTGGTTTGTTAGTTTTATTTCCCAGGGAAAAAGCCTGTACAGTGGTTCAGCGGCCTGAGGCCTTAAATTGCCGGGTGCCTCCTGGAATTCGGCCTCTCGCAGGATGCCTCCCAAACGCAAGGTGGCACCAGAGCCATCTTGGTCTGGTTTAAGAGTGCCAAGTGGGTCCTGAAAACTGACACCCAGAACAGTGGCTTGTGAGTTTTGTTTCCCAGGGAAAAAGCCTGTAGAATGGTTCAGGGTCCTGCGGCCTTAAATTACCGGGTGCCTCCTGGAGATCCGCCTCTTGCAGGATGCCTCCTAGACGCAAAATTACACCAGTGCCAACTTGGTCTAGTTTGAGAGTGCCAAGTAGGTCCTGAAAACTCACACCCAGAACAGTGCCTTGTGAATTTTGTTTCCCAGGGAAAAAGCCTGTACAATGGTTCAGAGGCCTGCGGCCTTCAATTGCCGGGTGCCTCCTGGAGATCCGCCTCTCGCAGGATGCCTCCCAGACGCAAGGTGGTACCAGTTCCAACTTGGTCTGGTTTAAGAGTGCCAAGTGGGTCCTGAAAACTGACACCCAGAACAGAGACTTGTGAGTTTTGTTTCCCAGGGAAAAAGCCTGTACAATGGTTCAGGGTCCTGCGGCCTGAAATTGCCGGGTGCCTCCTGGAATTGCACCTCTCGCAGGATGTTTCTCAGACGCAAAGTGGCACCGGTGCCCACTTAGTCTGGTTTGAGAGTGTCAAGTGGCTCCTGAAAACTGACACCCAGAACAGTGGCTTGTGAGTTTTGTTTCCCAGGGAAAAAGTCTGTAAAATGGTTCAGGGGTCTGAGGCCTTAAATTGCCGGGTGCCACCTGTAATTCGGCCTCTCGCAGGATGCCTCCCAGACGCAAGGTGGCACCAGTGCCAACTTGGTCTGGTTTGAGAGTGTCAAGTGGGTCCTGAAAACTGACACCCAGTACAGTGGCTTGTGAGTTTTGTTTCCCAAGGAAAAACCCTGTTGAATGGTTCAGGGTCCTGCGGCCTGAAATTGCCGGGTGCCTCCTGGAATTGCACCTCTCGCAGGATGCCTCCCAGACGCCAGGTGGCACCAGGGCACACTTGGTCTTTTTTGAGAGTGCCAGGTTGCTCCTGCAAACTGACACCCAGAACAGTGGCTTCTGACTTTTGTTTCCCAGGGAAAAAGCCTGTACAATGGTTTATGGTCCAGGGGCCTTAAATTGCCGGGTGCCTCCTGGAATTCGGCCTTTCGCAGGATGCCTCCCAAACGCAAGGTGGCACCAGTTCAAACTTGGTCTCGTTTAAGAGTGCCAAGTGTGTCCTGAAAACTGACACCCAGAACAGTGGCTTGTGAGTTTTGTTTCCCAGGGAAAAAGCCTGTAGAATGGTTCAGGGTCCTGCGGCCTTAAATTGCCGGGTGCCTCCTGGAGATCCGCCTCTTGCAGGATGCCTCCTAGACGCAAAATTACACCAGTGCCAACTTGGTCTAGTTTGAGAGTGGCAAGTAGGTCCTGAAAACTCACACCCAGAACAGTGGCTTGTGAATTTTGTTTCCCAGGGAAAAAGCCTGTACAATGGTTCAGAGGCCTGCGGCCTTCAATTGCCGGGTGCCTCCTGGAGATCCGCCTCTCGCAGGATGCCTCCCAGACGCAAGGTGGTACCAGTTCCAACTTGGTCTGGTTTAAGAGTGCCAAGTGGGTCCTGAAAACTGACACCCAGAACAGAGACTTGTGAGTTTTGTTTCCCAGGGAAAAAGCCTGTACAATGGTTCAGGGTCCTGCGGCCTTAAATTGCCGGGTGCCTCCTGGAATTGCACCTCTCGCAGGATGTTTCTCAGACGCAAAGTGGCACCGGTGCCCACTTAGTCTGGTTTGAGAGTGCCAAGTGAATCCTGAAAACTGACACCCAGAACCGTGGTTTGTTAGTTTTATTTCCCAGGGAAAAAGCCTGTACAGTGGTTCAGCAGCCTGAGGCCTTAAATTGCCGGGTGCCTCCTGGAATTCGGCCTCTCGCAGGATGCCTCCCAGATGCCAGGTGGCACCAGAGCCATCTTGGTCTGGTTTAAGAATGCCAAGTGGGTCCTGAAAACTGACACCCAGAACATTGGCTTGTTAGTTTTGTTTCCCAGGGAAAAAGCCTGTACAATGATTCAGGGTCCTGCGGCCTTAAATTGCCAGGTGCCCCTGGAATTCCGCCTCTCGCAGGATGCCTCCCAGACGCAAGGTTGAACCAGAGCCAACTTGGTCTTGTTTGAGAGTGCCAAGTGGGTCCTGAAAACTGACACCCAGAACAGTGGCTTGTGAGTTTTGTTTCCCAGGGAAAAAGCCTGTACAATGGTTTATGGTCCGGGGGCCTTAAATTGCCGGGTGCCTCCTGTAATTCGGCCTCTCGCAGGATGCCTCCCAGACGCAAGGTGGCAACAGTGCCAACTTGGTCTGGTTTGAGTGTGCCAAGTGGGTCCTGCAAACTGACACCCAGAACAGTGGCTTGTGAGTTTTGTTTCCCAGGGAAAAAGCCTGTAGAATGGTTCAGGGTCCTGCGGCATGAAATTGCCGGGTGCCTCCTGGAATTCGGCCTCTCGCAGGATGCCTCCCAGACGCAAGGTGGCACCAGTTCCAACTTGGTCTGGTTTAAGAGTGCCAAGTGGGTCCTGAAAACTGACACCCAGAACAGTGGCTTCTGAGTTTTGTTTCCCAGGGAAAAAGCCTTTACAATTGTTCAGGGTTCTGAGGGCTTAAATTGCCGGGTGCCTCCTGGAATTGCGCCTTACGCAGGATGCCTCCCAGACGCAAGGTGGCACAAGTGTCAACTTGGTCTGGTTTGAGAGTGTCAAGTGGCTCCTGAAAACTGACACCCAGTACAGTGGCTTGTGAGTTTTGTTTCCCAAGGAAAAACCCTGTTGAATGGTTCAGGGTCCTGCGGCCTGAAATTGCCGGGTGCCTCCTGGAATTGCACCTCTCGCAGGATGCCTCCCAGACGCCAGGTGGCACCAGGGCACACTTGGTCTTTTTTGAGAGTGCCAGGTTGCTCCTGCAAACTGACACCCAGAACAGTGGCTTCTGACTTTTGTTTCCCAGGGAAAAAGCCTGTACAATGGTTTATGGTCCAGGGGCCTTAAATTGCCGGGTGCCTCCTGTAATTCGGCCTCTCGCAGGATGCCTCCCAAACGCAAGGTGGCACCAGTTCAAACTTGGTCTCGTTTGAGAGTGCCAAGTGGGTCCTGAAAACTGACACCCAGAACAGTGGCTTCTGAGTTTTGTTTCCCAGGGAAAAAGCCTGTAGAATGGTTCAGGGTCCTGCGGCCTTAAATTGCCGGGTGCCTCCTGGAATTGCACCTCTCGCAGGATGCCTCCCAGACGCAAGGTGGCACCAGTTCCAACATGGTCTGGTTTAAGAGTTCCAAGTGGGTCCTGCAAACTGACACCCAGAACAGTGGCTTCTGAGTTTTGTTTCCCAGGGAAAAAGCCTTTACAATTGTTCAAAGTCCTGCGGCCTTAAATTGCCGGGTGCCCCTGGAATTGCGCCTCTCGCAGGATGCCTCCCAGACGCAAGGTGGCACCAGTGCCAACTTGGTCTGGTTTGAGAGTGCCAAGTGGGTCCTGGAAACTGACACCCAGAACAGAGACTTGTGAGTTTTGTTTCCCAGGGAAAAAGCCTGTACAATTCTTCAGAGTCCTGCGGCCTTAAATTGCCGGGTGCCTCCTGGAATTGCGCCTCTCGCAGGATGCCTCCCAGACGCAAGGTGGCACCAGTACCAACTTGGTCTGGTTTGAGAGTGTCAAGTGGGTCCTGAAAACTGACACCCAGAACAGTGGCGTCTGAGTTTTGTTTCCCAGGGAAAAAGCCTTTACAACGGTTCAGGGGCCTGAGGCCTTAAATTGCCGGGTGCCTCCTGTAATTCGGCCTCTCGCAGGATGCCTCCCAGACGCAAGGCGGCACCACTGCCAACTTGGTCTGGTTTAAGAGTGCCAAGTGGGTCCTGCAAACTGACACCCAGAACAGTGGCTTCTGTGTTTTGTTTCCCAGGGAAAAAGCCTGTAGAATGGTTCAGGGTCCTGCGGCCTTAAATTGCCGGGTGCCTCCTGGAATTGCGCCTTTCGCAGGATGCCTCCCAGACGCAAAATGACACCAGTGCCAACTTGGTCTGGTTTCAGAGTGCCAAGTGGGTCCTGCAAACTGACACCCAGAACAGTGGCTTCTGAGTTTTGTTTCCCAGGGAAAAAGCCTGTACAATTCTTCAGAGTCCTGCGTCCTTAAATTGCCGGGTGCCTCCTGGAATTGCGCCTCTCGCAGGATGCCTCCCAGACGCAAGGTGGCACCAGTACCAACTTGGTCTCGTTTAAGAGTGCCAAGTGGGTCCTGAAAACTGACACCCAGAACAGTGGCTTGTGAGTTTTGTTTCCCAGGGAAAAAGCCTTTACAACGGTTCAGGGTCCTGAGGCCTTAAATTGCCGGGTGCCTCCTGTAATTCGGCCTCTCGCAGGATGCCTCCCAGACGCAAGGTGGCACCAGTTCCAACTTGGTCTGGTTTAAGAGTGCCAAGTGGGTCCTGAAAACTGACACCCAGAACAGTGGCTTGTGAGTTTTGTTTCCCAGGGAAAAAGCCTGTAGAATGGTTCAGGGTCTGGGGCCTTAAATTGCCGGGTGCCTCCTGGAATTGCACCTCTCGCAGGATGCCTCCCAGACGCAAGGTGTCACCAGT
The DNA here is from genome assembly GCF_963513975.1 of Fringilla coelebs. NCBI lineage: Eukaryota > Metazoa > Chordata > Aves > Passeriformes > Fringillidae > Fringilla > Fringilla coelebs. Next base: position 10,984 of record NW_028167315.1, on the reverse strand, counting down.
GCCAACTTGGTCTGGTTTGAGAGTGCCAAGTGGGTCCTGAAAACTGACACCCAGAACAGTGGCTTCTGAGTTTTGTTTCCCAGGGAAAAAGCCTTTACAATTGTTCAGAGTTCTGCGGCCTTAAATTGCTGAATGCCTCCTGGAATTCGGCCTCTCGCAGGATGCCTCCCAGACGCAAGGTGGCACCAGTGCCAACTTGGTCTGGTTTAAGAGTGTCAAGTGTGTCCTGAAAACTGAAACCCAGTACAGTGGCTTGTGAGTTTTGTTTCCCAGGGAAAAAGCCTGTACAATGGTTCAGGGTCCTCCGGCCTTAAATTGCCGGGTGCCTCCTGGAATTGCACCTCTCGCAGGATGCCTCCCAGACGCAAGGTGGCACCAGTTCCAACTTGGTCTGGTTTAAGAGTTCGAAGTGGGTCCTGCAAACTGACACCCAGAACAGTGGCTTGTGAGTTTTGTTTCCCAGGGAAAAAGCCTTTACAATTGTTCAGAGTTCTGCGGCCTTAAATTGCCGAATGCCTCCTGGAATTCGGCCTCTCGCAGGATGCCTCCCAGACGCAAGGTGGCACCAGTTCCAACTTGATCTGGTTTAAGAGTGCCAAGTGGGTCCTGCAAACTGACACCCAGAACATTGGCTTGTTAGTTTTGTTTCCCAGGGAAAAAGCCTGTACAGTGGTTCAGGGTCCTGCGGCCTTAAATTGCCGGGTGCCTCCTGGAATTGCGTTTTTCGCAGGATGCCTCCAAGACGCAAAATGACACCAGTGCCAACTTGGTCTGGTTTGAGAGTGCCAAGTGGGTCCTGCAAACTGACACCCAGAACAGTGGCTTCTGAGTTTTGTTTCCCAGGGAAAAAGCCTGTACAAAGGTTCAGGGTCCTGCAGCCTTAAATTGCCGGGTGCCTCCTGGAAGTGCACCTCTCTCAGGATGCCTCTCAGACGCCAGGTGGCACCAGAGCCATCTTGGTCTGGTTTAAGAGTGCCAAGTGGGTCCTGAAAACTGACACCCAGAACAGAGACTTGTGAGTTTTGTTTCCCAGGGAAAAAGCCTGTACAATGGTTCAGGGTCCTGCGGCCTTAAATTGCCGGGTGCCTCCTGGAATTGCACCTCTCGCAGGATGTTTCTCAGACGCTAAGTGGCACCGGTGCCCACTTAGTCTGGTTTGAGAGTGCCAAGTGGGTCCTGAAAACTGACACCCAGAACCGTGGTTTGTTAGTTTTATTTCCCAGGGAAAAAGCCTGTACAGTGGTTCAGCAGCCTGAGGCCTTAAATTGCCGGGTGCCTCCTGGAATTCGGCCTTTCGCAGGATGCCTCCCAGATGCCAGGTGGCACCAGAGCCATCTTGGTCTGGTTTAAGAATGCCAAGTGGGTCCTGAAAACTGACACCCAGAACATTGGCTTGTTAGTTTTGTTTCCCAGGGAAAAAGCCTGTACAATGGTTCAGGGTCCTGCGGCCTTAAATTGCCAGGTGCCCCTGGAATTCCGCCTCTCGCAGGATGCCTCCCAGACGGAAGGTTGAACCAGAGCCAACTTGGTCTTGTTTGAGAGTGCCAAGTGGGTCCTGAAAACTGACACCCAGAACAGTGGCTTGTGAGTTTTGTTTCCCAGGGAAAAAGCCTGTACAATGGTTTATGGTCCGGGGGCCTTAAATTGCCGGGTGCCTCCTGTAATTCGGCCTCTCGCAGGATGCCTCCCAGACGCAAGGTGGCAACAGTGCCAACTTGGTCTGGTTTGAGTGTGCCAAGTGGGTCCTGCAAACTGACACCCAGAACAGTGGCTTGTGAGTTTTGTTTCCCAGGGAAAAAGCCTGTAGAATGGTTCAGGGTCCTGCGGCCTTAAATTGCCGGGTGCCTCCTGGAATTCGGCCTCTCGCAGGATGCCTCCCAGACGCAAGGTGGCACCAGTTCCAACTTGTCTGGTTTAAGAGTGCCAAGTGGGTCCTGAAAACTGACACCCAGAACAGTGGCTTCTGAGTTTTGTTTCCCAGGGAAAAAGCCTTTACAATTGTTCAGGGTTCTGAGGGCTTAAATTGCCGGGTGCCTCCTGGAATTGCGCCTCTCGCAGGATGCCTCCCAGACGCAAGGTGGCACAAGTGTCAACTTGGTCTGGTTTGAGAGTGTCAAGTGGCTCCTGAAAACTGACACCCAGAACAGTGGCTTGTGAGTTTTGTTTCCCAGGGAAAAAGTCTGTACAATGGTTCAGGGGTCTGAGGCCTTAAATTGCCGGGTGCCACCTGTAATTCGGCCTCTCGCAGGATGCCTCCCAGACGCAAGGTGGCACCAGTGCCAACTTGGTCTGGTTTGAGAGTGTCAAGTGGGTCCTGAAAACTGACACCCAGTACAGTGGCTTGTGAGTTTTGTTTCCCACGGGAAAACCCTGTTGAATGGTTCAGGGTCCTGCGGCCTGAAATTGCCGGGTGCCTCCTGGAATTGCACCTCTCGCAGGATGCCTCCCAGACGCAAGGTGGCACCAGGGCACACTTGGTCTTTTTTGAGAGTGCCAGGTTGCTCCTGCAAACTGACACCCAGAACAGTGGCTTCTGACTTTTGTTTCCCAGGGAAAAAGCCTGTACAATGGTTTATGGTCCAGGGGCCTTAAATTGCCGGGTGCCTCCTGTAATTCGGCCTCTCGCAGGATGCCTCCCAAACGCAAGGTGGCACCAGTTCAAACTTGGTCTCGTTTGAGAGTGCCAAGTGGGTCCTGAAAACTGACACCCAGAACAGTGGCTTGTGAATTTTGTTTCCCAGGGAAAAAGCCTGTACAATGGTTCAGGGTCCTGCGGCCTTAAATTGCCGGGTGCCTCCTGGAATTGCACCTCTCGCAGGATGCCTCCCAGACGCAAGGTGGCACCAGTTCCAACATGGTCTGGTTTAAGAGTTCCAAGTGGGTCCTGCAAACTGACACCCAGAACAGTGGCTTCTGAGTTTTGTTTCCCAGGGAAAAAGCCTTTACAATTGTTCAGAGTCCTGCGGCCTTAAATTGCCGGGTGCCCCTGGAATTGCGCCTCTCGCAGGATGCCTCCCAGACGCAAGGTGGCACCAGTACCAACTTGGTCTGGTTTGAGAGTGTCAAGTGGGTCCTGAAAACTGACACCCAGAACAGTGGCTTGTGAATTTTGTTTCCCAGGGAAAAAGCCTGTACAATGGTTCAGGGTCCTGCAGCCTTAAATTGCCGGGTGCCTCCTGTAATTCGGCCTCTCGCAGGATGCCTCCCAGACGCCAGGTGGCAGCAGAGCCATCTTGGTCTGGTTTAAGAGAGCCAAGTGGGTCCTTAAAACTGACACCCAGAACAGTGGCGTCTGAGTTTTGTTTCCCAGGGAAAAAGCCTGTAGAATGGTTCAGGGTCCTGCGGCCTTAAATTGCCGGGTGCCTCCTGTAATTCGGCCTCTCGCAGGATGCCTCCCAGACGCAAGGCGGCACCAGTGCCAACTTGGTCTGGTTTAAGAGTGCCAAGTGGGTCCTGGAAACTGACACCCAGAACAGTGGCTTGTTAGTTTTGTTTCCCAGGGAAAAAGCCTGTACAATGGTTCAGGGTCCTGCGACCTTAAATTGCCGGGTGCCCCTGGAATTCCGCCTCTCGCAGGATGCCTCCCAGACGCAAGGTGGTACCAGTTCCAACTTGGTCTGGTTTAAGAGTGCCAAGTGGGTCCTGAAAACTGACACCCAGAACAGAGACTTGTGAGTTTTGTTTCCCAGGGAAAAAGCCTGTACAATGGTTCAGGGTCCTGCGGCCTTAAATTGCCGGGTGCCTCCTGGAATTGCACCTCTCGCAGGATGTTTCTCAGACGCAAAGTGGCACCGGTGCCCACTTAGTCTGGTTTGAGAGTGTCAAGTGGCTCCTGAAAACTGACACCCAGAACAGTGGCTTGTGAGTTTTGTTTCCCAGGGAAAAAGTCTGTAAAATGGTTCAGGGGTCTGAGGCCTTAAATTGCCGGGTGCCACCTGTAATTCGGCCTCTCGCAGGATGCCTCCCAGACGCAAGGTGGCACCAGTGCCAACTTGGTCTGGTTTGAGAGTGTCAAGTGGGTCCTGAAAACTGACACCCAGTACAGTGGCTTGTGAGTTTTGTTTCCCAAGGAAAAACCCTGTTGAATGGTTCAGGGTCCTGCGGCCTGAAATTGCCGGGTGCCTCCTGGAATTGCACCTCTCGCAGGATGCCTCCCAGACGCCAGGTGGCACCAGGGCACACTTGGTCTTTTTTGAGAGTGCCAGGTTGCTCCTGCAAACTGACACCCAGAACAGTGGCTTCTGACTTTTGTTTCCCAGGGAAAAAGCCTGTACAATGGTTTATGGTCCAGGGGCCTTAAATTGCCGGGTGCCTCCTGGAATTCGGCCTTTCGCAGGATGCCTCCCAAACGCAAGGTGGCACCAGTTCAAACTTGGTCTCGTTTAAGAGTGCCAAGTGTGTCCTGAAAACTGACACCCAGAACAGTGGCTTCTGAGTTTTGTTTCCCAGGGAAAAAGCCTGTAGAATGGTTCAGGGTCCTGCGGCCTTAAATTGCCGGGTGCCTCCTGGAGATCCGCCTCTTGCAGGATGCCTCCTAGACGCAAAATTACACCAGTGCCAACTTGGTCTAGTTTGAGAGTGCCAAGTAGGTCCTGAAAACTCACACCCAGAACAGTGGCTTGTGAATTTTGTTTCCCAGGGAAAAAGCCTGTACAATGGTTCAGAGGCCTGCGGCCTTCAATTGCCGGGTGCCTCCTGGAGATCCGCCTCTCGCAGGATGCCTCCCAGACGCAAGGTGGTACCAGTTCCAACTTGGTCTGGTTTAAGAGTGCCAAGTGGGTCCTGAAAACTGACACCCAGAACAGAGACTTGTGAGTTTTGTTTCCCAGGGAAAAAGCCTGTACAATGGTTCAGGGTCCTGCGGCCTTAAATTGCCGGGTGCCTCCTGGAATTGCACCTCTCGCAGGATGTTTCTCAGACGCAAAGTGGCACCGGTGCCCACTTAGTCTGGTTTGAGAGTGCCAAGTGAATCCTGAAAACTGACACCCAGAACCGTGGTTTGTTAGTTTTATTTCCCAGGGAAAAAGCCTGTACAGTGGTTCAGCAGCCTGAGGCCTTAAATTGCCGGGTGCCTCCTGGAATTCGGCCTCTCGCAGGATGCCTCCCAGATGCCAGGTGGCACCAGAGCCATCTTGGTCTGGTTTAAGAATGCCAAGTGGGTCCTGAAAACTGACACCCAGAACATTGGCTTGTTAGTTTTGTTTCCCAGGGAAAAAGCCTGTACAATGATTCAGGGTCCTGCGGCCTTAAATTGCCAGGTGCCCCTGGAATTCCGCCTCTCGCAGGATGCCTCCCAGACGCAAGGTTGAACCAGAGCCAACTTGGTCTTGTTTGAGAGTGCCAAGTGGGTCCTGAAAACTGACACCCAGAACAGTGGCTTGTGAGTTTTGTTTCCCAGGGAAAAAGCCTGTACAATGGTTTATGGTCCGGGGGCCTTAAATTGCCGGGTGCCTCCTGTAATTCGGCCTCTCGCAGGATGCCTCCCAGACGCAAGGTGGCAACAGTGCCAACTTGGTCTGGTTTGAGTGTGCCAAGTGGGTCCTGCAAACTGACACCCAGAACAGTGGCTTGTGAGTTTTGTTTCCCAGGGAAAAAGCCTGTAGAATGGTTCAGGGTCCTGCGGCATGAAATTGCCGGGTGCCTCCTGGAATTCGGCCTCTCGCAGGATGCCTCCCAGACGCAAGGTGGCACCAGTTCCAACTTGGTCTGGTTTAAGAGTGCCAAGTGGGTCCTGAAAACTGACACCCAGAACAGTGGCTTCTGAGTTTTGTTTCCCAGGGAAAAAGCCTTTACAATTGTTCAGGGTTCTGAGGGCTTAAATTGCCGGGTGCCTCCTGGAATTGCGCCTTACGCAGGATGCCTCCCAGACGCAAGGTGGCACAAGTGTCAACTTGGTCTGGTTTGAGAGTGTCAAGTGGCTCCTGAAAACTGACACCCAGTACAGTGGCTTGTGAGTTTTGTTTCCCAAGGAAAAACCCTGTTGAATGGTTCAGGGTCCTGCGGCCTGAAATTGCCGGGTGCCTCCTGGAATTGCACCTCTCGCAGGATGCCTCCCAGACGCCAGGTGGCACCAGGGCACACTTGGTCTTTTTTGAGAGTGCCAGGTTGCTCCTGCAAACTGACACCCAGAACAGTGGCTTCTGACTTTTGTTTCCCAGGGAAAAAGCCTGTACAATGGTTTATGGTCCAGGGGCCTTAAATTGCCGGGTGCCTCCTGTAATTCGGCCTCTCGCAGGATGCCTCCCAAACGCAAGGTGGCACCAGTTCAAACTTGGTCTCGTTTGAGAGTGCCAAGTGGGTCCTGAAAACTGACACCCAGAACAGTGGCTTCTGAGTTTTGTTTCCCAGGGAAAAAGCCTGTAGAATGGTTCAGGGTCCTGCGGCCTTAAATTGCCGGGTGCCTCCTGGAATTGCACCTCTCGCAGGATGCCTCCCAGACGCAAGGTGGCACCAGTTCCAACATGGTCTGGTTTAAGAGTTCCAAGTGGGTCCTGCAAACTGACACCCAGAACAGTGGCTTCTGAGTTTTGTTTCCCAGGGAAAAAGCCTTTACAATTGTTCAGAGTCCTGCGGCCTTAAATTGCCGGGTGCCCCTGGAATTGCGCCTCTCGCAGGATGCCTCCCAGACGCAAGGTGGCACCAGTGCCAACTTGGTCTGGTTTGAGAGTGCCAAGTGGGTCCTGGAAACTGACACCCAGAACAGAGACTTGTGAGTTTTGTTTCCCAGGGAAAAAGCCTGTACAATTCTTCAGAGTCCTGCGGCCTTAAATTGCCGGGTGCCTCCTGGAATTGCGCCTCTCGCAGGATGCCTCCCAGACGCAAGGTGGCACCAGTACCAACTTGGTCTGGTTTGAGAGTGTCAAGTGGGTCCTGAAAACTGACACCCAGAACAGTGGCGTCTGAGTTTTGTTTCCCAGGGAAAAAGCCTTTACAACGGTTCAGGGGCCTGAGGCCTTAAATTGCCGGGTGCCTCCTGTAATTCGGCCTCTCGCAGGATGCCTCCCAGACGCAAGGCGGCACCACTGCCAACTTGGTCTGGTTTAAGAGTGCCAAGTGGGTCCTGCAAACTGACACCCAGAACAGTGGCTTCTGTGTTTTGTTTCCCAGGGAAAAAGCCTGTAGAATGGTTCAGGGTCCTGCGGCCTTAAATTGCCGGGTGCCTCCTGGAATTGCGCCTTTCGCAGGATGCCTCCCAGACGCAAAATGACACCAGTGCCAACTTGGTCTGGTTTCAGAGTGCCAAGTGGGTCCTGCAAACTGACACCCAGAACAGTGGCTTCTGAGTTTTGTTTCCCAGGGAAAAAGCCTGTACAATTCTTCAGAGTCCTGCGTCCTTAAATTGCCGGGTGCCTCCTGGAATTGCGCCTCTCGCAGGATGCCTCCCAGACGCAAGGTGGCACCAGTACCAACTTGGTCTCGTTTAAGAGTGCCAAGTGGGTCCTGAAAACTGACACCCAGAACAGTGGCTTGTGAGTTTTGTTTCCCAGGGAAAAAGCCTTTACAACGGTTCAGGGTCCTGAGGCCTTAAATTGCCGGGTGCCTCCTGTAATTCGGCCTCTCGCAGGATGCCTCCCAGACGCAAGGTGGCACCAGTTCCAACTTGGTCTGGTTTAAGAGTGCCAAGTGGGTCCTGAAAACTGACACCCAGAACAGTGGCTTGTGAGTTTTGTTTCCCAGGGAAAAAGCCTGTTGAATGGTTCAGGGTCCTGCGGCCTTAAATTGCCGGGTGCCTCCTGGAATTGCACCTCTCGCAGGATGCCTCCCAGACGCAAGGTGTCACCAGTGCCAACTTGGTCTGGTTTGAGAGTGCCAAGTGGGTCCTGAAAACTGACACCCAGAACAGTGGCTTCTGAGTTTTGTTTCCCAGGGAAAAAGCCTTTACAATTGTTCAGAGTTCTGCGGCCTTAAATTGCTGAATGCCTCCTGGAATTCGGCCTCTCGCAGGATGCCTCCCAGACGCAAGGTGGCACCAGTGCCAACTTGGTCTGGTTTAAGAGTGTCAAGTGTGTCCTGAAAACTGAAACCCAGTACAGTGGCTTGTGAGTTTTGTTTCCCAGGGAAAAAGCCTGTACAATGGTTCAGGGTCCTCCGGCCTTAAATTGCCGGGTGCCTCCTGGAATTGCACCTCTCGCAGGATGCCTCCCAGACGCAAGGTGGCACCAGTTCCAACTTGGTCTGGTTTAAGAGTTCGAAGTGGGTCCTGCAAACTGACACCCAGAACAGTGGCTTGTGAGTTTTGTTTCCCAGGGAAAAAGCCTTTACAATTGTTCAGAGTTCTGCGGCCTTAAATTGCCGAATGCCTCCTGGAATTCGGCCTCTCGCAGGATGCCTCCCAGACGCAAGGTGGCACCAGTTCCAACTTGATCTGGTTTAAGAGTGCCAAGTGGGTCCTGCAAACTGACACCCAGAACATTGGCTTGTTAGTTTTGTTTCCCAGGGAAAAAGCCTGTACAGTGGTTCAGGGTCCTGCGGCCTTAAATTGCCGGGTGCCTCCTGGAATTGCGTTTTTCGCAGGATGCCTCCAAGACGCAAAATGACACCAGTGCCAACTTGGTCTGGTTTGAGAGTGCCAAGTGGGTCCTGCAAACTGACACCCAGAACAGTGGCTTCTGAGTTTTGTTTCCCAGGGAAAAAGCCTGTACAAAGGTTCAGGGTCCTGCAGCCTTAAATTGCCGGGTGCCTCCTGGAAGTGCACCTCTCTCAGGATGCCTCTCAGACGCCAGGTGGCACCAGAGCCATCTTGGTCTGGTTTAAGAGTGCCAAGTGGGTCCTGAAAACTGACACCCAGAACAGAGACTTGTGAGTTTTGTTTCCCAGGGAAAAAGCCTGTACAATGGTTCAGGGTCCTGCGGCCTTAAATTGCCGGGTGCCTCCTGGAATTGCACCTCTCGCAGGATGTTTCTCAGACGCTAAGTGGCACCGGTGCCCACTTAGTCTGGTTTGAGAGTGCCAAGTGGGTCCTGAAAACTGACACCCAGAACCGTGGTTTGTTAGTTTTATTTCCCAGGGAAAAAGCCTGTACAGTGGTTCAGCAGCCTGAGGCCTTAAATTGCCGGGTGCCTCCTGGAATTCGGCCTTTCGCAGGATGCCTCCCAGATGCCAGGTGGCACCAGAGCCATCTTGGTCTGGTTTAAGAATGCCAAGTGGGTCCTGAAAACTGACACCCAGAACATTGGCTTGTTAGTTTTGTTTCCCAGGGAAAAAGCCTGTACAATGGTTCAGGGTCCTGCGGCCTTAAATTGCCAGGTGCCCCTGGAATTCCGCCTCTCGCAGGATGCCTCCCAGACGGAAGGTTGAACCAGAGCCAACTTGGTCTTGTTTGAGAGTGCCAAGTGGGTCCTGAAAACTGACACCCAGAACAGTGGCTTGTGAGTTTTGTTTCCCAGGGAAAAAGCCTGTACAATGGTTTATGGTCCGGGGGCCTTAAATTGCCGGGTGCCTCCTGTAATTCGGCCTCTCGCAGGATGCCTCCCAGACGCAAGGTGGCAACAGTGCCAACTTGGTCTGGTTTGAGTGTGCCAAGTGGGTCCTGCAAACTGACACCCAGAACAGTGGCTTGTGAGTTTTGTTTCCCAGGGAAAAAGCCTGTAGAATGGTTCAGGGTCCTGCGGCCTTAAATTGCCGGGTGCCTCCTGGAATTCGGCCTCTCGCAGGATGCCTCCCAGACGCAAGGTGGCACCAGTTCCAACTTGTCTGGTTTAAGAGTGCCAAGTGGGTCCTGAAAACTGACACCCAGAACAGTGGCTTCTGAGTTTTGTTTCCCAGGGAAAAAGCCTTTACAATTGTTCAGGGTTCTGAGGGCTTAAATTGCCGGGTGCCTCCTGGAATTGCGCCTCTCGCAGGATGCCTCCCAGACGCAAGGTGGCACAAGTGTCAACTTGGTCTGGTTTGAGAGTGTCAAGTGGCTCCTGAAAACTGACACCCAGAACAGTGGCTTGTGAGTTTTGTTTCCCAGGGAAAAAGTCTGTACAATGGTTCAGGGGTCTGAGGCCTTAAATTGCCGGGTGCCACCTGTAATTCGGCCTCTCGCAGGATGCCTCCCAGACGCAAGGTGGCACCAGTGCCAACTTGGTCTGGTTTGAGAGTGTCAAGTGGGTCCTGAAAACTGACACCCAGTACAGTGGCTTGTGAGTTTTGTTTCCCACGGGAAAACCCTGTTGAATGGTTCAGGGTCCTGCGGCCTGAAATTGCCGGGTGCCTCCTGGAATTGCACCTCTCGCAGGATGCCTCCCAGACGCAAGGTGGCACCAGGGCACACTTGGTCTTTTTTGAGAGTGCCAGGTTGCTCCTGCAAACTGACACCCAGAACAGTGGCTTCTGACTTTTGTTTCCCAGGGAAAAAGCCTGTACAATGGTTTATGGTCCAGGGGCCTTAAATTGCCGGGTGCCTCCTGTAATTCGGCCTCTCGCAGGATGCCTCCCAAACGCAAGGTGGCACCAGTTCAAACTTGGTCTCGTTTGAGAGTGCCAAGTGGGTCCTGAAAACTGACACCCAGAACAGTGGCTTCTGAGTTTTGTTTCCCAGGGAAAAAGCCTGTACAATGGTTCAGGGTCCTGCGGCCTTAAATTGCCGGGTGCCTCCTGGAATTGCACCTCTCGCAGGATGCCTCCCAGACGCAAGGTGGCACCAGTTCCAACATGGTCTGGTTTAAGAGTTCCAAGTGGGTCCTGCAAACTGACACCCAGAACAGTGGCTTCTGAGTTTTGTTTCCCAGGGAAAAAGCCTTTACAATTGTTCAGAGTCCTGCGGCCTTAAATTGCCGGGTGCCCCTGGAATTGCGCCTCTCGCAGGATGCCTCCCAGACGCAAGGTGGCACCAGTACCAACTTGGTCTGGTTTGAGAGTGTCAAGTGGGTCCTGAAAACTGACACCCAGAACAGTGGCTTGTGAATTTTGTTTCCCAGGGAAAAAGCCTGTACAATGGTTCAGGGTCCTGCAGCCTTAAATTGCCGGGTGCCTCCTGTAATTCGGCCTCTCGCAGGAT